>NW_028252962.1:600000-854000 GCF_964263255.1 Lissotriton vulgaris
TAATTAACTTCCCAGGGTGAAGAAACCTTTTTTGAGAACTCAGAGTGAGTAAATTGGCCATTATTAATGCACTTTAAACCTTTCCATAAATCTTGTGTTTAGGGCCCCTGGAAGCATGAAAATCACTTTAAACATGCTAATTTTTAGCTCTAACACTGATGATTCACCTACAAATGTGAACTGACGTTCAAAAATAAAACATTTGAAAACGGAACATTTTCCACATTTTTGAAGCATGACGTAATGGGGGGTGTTATCTCTTTTGTCAAAAATCAGCCGTTTTTGATTGAACATTAAATGCCTCCAAATAGTATTTAATTCACTTCCCGAGCCCCTGGTAGCATGAAAATCACTTTAAACATGCTAATTTTAGCTCTAACACTGATGATCCACCTACAAATGTGAACTGACGTTCAAAAATAAAACATTTGAAAACGGACCATTCTCCACATTTCTGAAGCATGACGTAATTGGGGGGTGTTATCTCTTTTGTCGAAAATCAGCCGTTTTTGCTTGAACATTAAATGCCTCCAAATGGTATTTAATTAACTTCCCGGGGTGAAGAAACCCTTTTTGAGAACTGAGAGTGAGTAAATTGGCCATTTTCATGCACTTTTAACAATTCCATAAATCTTGTGTTTAGGCCCCCTGGAAGCATGAAAATCACTTTAAACATGCTAATTTTAGCTCTAACACTGATGATCAACCTACAAATGTGAACTGACGTTCAAAAATAAAACATTTGAAAACGGACCATTTTCCACATTTCTGAAGCATGACGTAATGGGGGGGGGGTGTTATCTCTTTTGTCAAAAATCAGCCGTTTTTGCTTGAACATTAAATGCCTCCAAATAGTATTTAATTCACTTCCCGAGCCCCTGGAAGCATGAAAATCACTTTAAACATGCTAATTTTAGCTCTAACACTGATGATCAACCTACAAATGTGAACTGACGTTCAAAAATAAAACATTTGAAAACGGGCCATTTTCCACATTTCTGAAGCATGACGTAATGGGTGGTGTTATCTCTTTTGTCAAAAATCAGCCGTTTTTGCTTGAACATTAAATGCCTCCAAATAGTTTTTAATTCACTTCCCGAGCCCCTGGAAGCATGAAAATCACTTTAAACATGCTAATTTTAGCTCTAACACTGATGATCAACCTACAAATGTGAACTGACATTCAAAAATAAAACATTTGAAAACGGACCATTTTCCACATTTCTGAAGCATGACGTAATGGGGGGGGTGTTATCTCTTTTGTCGAAAATCAGCCGTTTTTGCTTGAACATTAAAAGCCTCCAAATGGTATTTAATTAACTTCCCGGGGTGAAGAAATCCTTTTTGAGAACTCAGAGTGAGCAATTTTGGCCATTTTCATGCACTTTTAACCATTCCATAAATCTTGTGTTTAGGGCCCCTGGTAGCATGAAAATCACTTTAAACATGCTAATTTTAGCTCTAACACTGATGATCAACCTACAAATGTGAACTGACGTTCAAAAATAAAACATTTGAAAACGAACCATTTTTCACAATCCTGAAGCATGACGTAATGGGGGGGTGTTATCTCTTTTGTCAAAAATCAGCCGTTTTTGCTTGAACATTAAATTCCTCCAAATAGTATTTAATTCACTTCCCGAGCCCCTGGAAGCATGAAAATCACTTTAAACATGCTAATTTTAGCTCTAACACTGATGATCCACCTACAAATGTGAACTGACATTCAAAAATAAAACATTTGAAAACAGACCATTTTCCACATTTCTGAAGCATGACGTAATGGGGGGTGTTATCTCTTTTGTCAAAAAACAGCCATTTTTGCTTGAACATTAAATGCCTCCAAATAGTATTTAATTCACTTCCCGAGCCCCTGGAAGCATGAAAATCACTTTAAACATGCTAATTTTAGCTCTAACACTGATGATCAACCTACAAATGTGAACTGACGTTCAAAAATAAAACATTTGATAACGGACCATTTTCCACATTTCTGAAGCATGACGTAATGGGGGGGTGTTATCTCTTTTGTCGAAAATCAGCCGTTTTTGCTTGAACATTAAAAGCCTCCAAATGGTATTTAATTAACTTCCCGGGGTGAAGAAATCCTTTTTGAGAACTCAGAGTGAGTAAATTAGCCATTTTCATGCACTTTTAACCATTCCATAAATCTTGTGTTTAGGGCCCCTGGTAGCATGAAAATCACTTTAAACATGGTAATCTTAGCTCTATCACTGATGATCAACCTACAAATGTGAACTGACGTTCAAAAATAAAACATTTGTAAACGGACCATTTTTCACATTTCTGAAGCATGACGTAATGGGGGGGTGTTATCTCTTTTGTAAAAAATCAGCCGTTTTTGCTTGAAAATTAAATTCCTCCAAATAGTATTTAATTCACTTCCCGAGCCCCTGGAAGCATGAAAATCACTTTAAACATGCTAATTTTAGCTCTAACACTGATGATCCACCTACAAATGTGAACTGACATTCAAAAATAAAACATTTGAAAACGGACCATTTTCCACATTTCTGAAGCATGACGTAATGGGGGGGTGTGATCTCTTTTGTCAAAAATCAGCCGTTTTGGCTTGAACATTAAATGCCTCCAAATGGTATTTAATTAACTTCCCGGGGTGAAGAAACCCTTTTTGAGAACTCAGAGTGAGTAAATTGGCCATTTTCATGCACTTTTAACCATTCCATAAATCTTGTGTTTAGGGCCCCTGGAAGCATGAAAATCACTTTAAACATGCTAATTTTAGCTCTAACACTGATGATTCACCTACAAATGTGAACTGACGTTCAAAAATAAAACATTTGAAAACGGACCATTTTCCACATTTCTGAAGCATGACGTAATGGGGGGGTGTTATCTCTTTTGTCAAAAATCAGCCATTTTTGCTTGAACATTAAATGCCTCCAAATAGTATTTAATTCACTTCCCGAGCCCCTGGAAGCATGAAAATCACTTTAAACATGCTAATTTTAGCTCTAACACTGATGATCAACCTTCAAATGTGAACTGACGTTCAAAAATAAAACATTTGAAAACGGACCATTTTCCACATTTCTGAAGCATGACGTAATGGGGGGGTGTTATCTCTTTTGTCAAAAATCAGCCGTTTTTGATTGAACATTAAATGCCTCCAAATAGTATTTAATTCACTTCCCGAGCCCCTGGAAGCATGAAAATCACTTTAAACATGCTAATTTTAGCTCTAACACTGATGATCCACCTACAAATGTGAACTGACGTTCAAAAATAAAACATTTGAAAATGGACCATTCTCCACATTTCTGAAGCATGACGTAATGGGGGGGTGTTATCTCTTTTGTCGAAAATCAGCCGTTTTTGCTTGAACATTAAATGCCTCCAAATGGTATTTAATTAACTTCCCGGGGTGAAGAAACCCTTTTTGAGAACTCAGAGTGAGTAAATTGGCCATTTTCATGCACTTTTAACCATTCCATAAATCTTGTGTTTAGGGCCCCTGGAGGCATGAAAATCACTTTAAACATGCTAATTTTAGCTCTAACACTGATGATCAACCTACAAATGTGAACTGACGTTCAAAAATAAAACATTTGAAAACGGACCATTTTCCACATTTCTGAAGCATGACGTAATGGGGGGGGTGTTATCTCTTTTGTCAAAAATCAGCTGTTTTTGCTTGAACATTAAATTCCTCCAAATAGTATTTAATTCACTTCCTGAGCCCCTGGAAGCATGAAAATCACTTTAAACATGCTAATTTTAGTTCTAACACTGATGATCCACCTAGAAATGTGAACTGACGTTCAAAAATAAAACATTTGAAAACGGACCATTTTCCACATTTCTGAAGCATGACGTAATGGGGGGGGTGTTATCTCTTTTGTCGAAAATCAGCCGTTTTTGCTTGAACATTAAATGCCTCTAAATGGTATTTAATTAACTTCCCGGGGTGAAGAAACCTTTTTTGAGAACTCAGAGTGAGTAAATTGGCCATTTTCATGCACTTTAAACCTTTCCATAAATCTTGTGTTTAGGGCCCCTGGAAGCATGAAAATCACTTTAAACATGCTAATTTTTAGCTCTAACACTGATGATTCACCTACAAATGTGAACTGACGTTCAAAAATAAAACATTTGAAAACGAACCATTTTCCACATTTCTGAAGCATGACGTGATGGGGGGTGTTATCTCTTTTGTCAAAAATCAGCCGTTTTTGATTGAACATTAAATGCCTCCAAATAGTATTTAATTCACTTCCCGAGCCCCTGGAAGCATGAAAATCACTTTAAACATGCCAATTTTAGCTCTAACACTGATGATCAACCTACAAATGTGAACTGATGTTCAAAAATAAAACATTTGAAAACGGACCATTTTCCACATTTCTGAAGCATGGCGTAATGGGGGGGTGTTATCTCTTTTGTCGAAAATCAGCCGTTTTTGCTTGAACATTAAATGCCTCCAAATGGTATTTAATTAACTTCCCGGGGTGAAGAAACCCTTTTTGAGAACTCAGAGTGAGTAAATTGGCCATTTTCATGCACTTTTAACCATTCCATAAATCTTGTGTTTAGGGCCCCTGGTAGCATAAAAATCACTTTAAACATGCTAATTTTAGCTCTAACACTGATGATCAACTTACAAATGTGAACTGACGTTCAAAAAATAAAACATTTGAAAACAGACCATTTTCTACATTTCTGAAGCATGACGTAATGGGGGGGTGTTATCTCTTTTGTCAAAAATCAGCCGTTTTTGCTTGAACATTAAATGCCTCCAAATGGTATTTAATTCACTTCCCGAGCCCCTGGAAGCATGAAAATCACTTTAAACATGCTAATTTTAGCTCTAACACTGATGATCCACCTACAAATGTGAACCGACGTTCAAAAATAAAACATTTGAAAACGGATCATTTTCCACATTTCTGAAGCATGACGTAATGGGGGGGTGTTATCTCTTTTGTCAAAAATCAGCCGTTTTTGATTGAACATTAAATGCCTCCAAATAGTATTTAATTCACTTCCCGAGCCCCTGGAAGCATGAAAATCACTTTAAACATGCTAATTTTAGCTCTAACACTGATGATCCACCTACAAATGTGAACTGACGTTCAAAAATAAAACATTTGAAAACGGACCATTCTCCACATTTCTGAAGCATGACGTAATGGGGGGGTGTTATCTCTTTTGTCAAAAATCAGCCGTTTTTGCTTGAACATTAAATGCCTCCAAATGGTATTTAATTCACTTCCCGAGCCCCTGGAAGCATGAAAATCACTTTAAACTTGCTAATTTTAGCTCTAACACTGATGATCCACCTACAAATGTGAACCGACGTTCAAAAATAAAACATTTGAAAACGGATCATTTTCCACATTTCTGAAGCATGACGTAATGGGGGGGTGTTATCTCTTTAGTCAAAAATCAGACGTTTTTGCTTGAACATTAAATGCCTCCAAATGGTATTTAATTCACTTCCCGAGCCCCTGGAAGCATGAAAATCACTTTAAACATGCTAATTTTAGCTCTAACACTGATGATCCACCTACAAATGTGAACTGACGTTCAAAAATAAAACATTTGAAAACGGATCATTTTCCACATTTCTGAAGCACGACGTAATGGGGGGGTGTTATCTCTTTTGTCGAAAATCAGCCGTTTTTGCTTGAACATTAAATGCCTCCAAATGGTATTTAATTAACTTCCCGGGGTGAAGAAACCCGTTTTGAGAACTCAGAGTGAGTAAATTGGCCATTTTCATGCACTTTTAACCATTCCATAAATCTTGTGTTTAGGGCCCCTGGAAGCATGAAAATCACTTTAAACATGCTAATTTTAGCTCTAACACTGATGATCAACCTACAAATGTAAACTGACGTTCAAAAATAAAACATTTGAAAAAGGACCATTTTCCACATTTCTGAAGCATGACGTAATGGGGGGTATTATCTCTTTTGTCAAAAATCAGCCGTTTTTGCTTGAACATTAAATGCCTCCAAATAGTATTTAATTCACTTCCCAAGCCCCTGGAAGCATGAAAATCACTTTAAACATGCCAATTTTAGCTCTAACACTGATGATCAACCTACAAATGTGAACTGATGTTCAAAAATAAAACATTTGAAAACGGACCATTTTCCACATTTCTGAAGCATGACGTAATGGGGGGGTGTTATCTCTTTTGTCGAAAATCAGCCGTTTTTGCTTGAACATTAAATGCCTCCAAATGGTATTTAATTAACTTCCCGGGGTGAAGAAACCCTTTTTGAGAACTCAGAGTGAGTAAATTGGCCATTTTCATGCACTTTTAACCATTCCATAAATCTTGTGTTTAGGGCCCCTGGTAGCATTAAAATCACTTTAAACATGCTAATTTTAGCACTAACACTGATGATCAACCTACAAATGTGAACTGACGTTCAAAAATAAAACATTTGAAAACAGACCATTTTCTACATTTCTGAAGCATGACGTAATGGGGGGGTGTTATCTCTTTTGTCAAAAATCAGCCGTTTTTGCTTGAACATTAAATGCCTCAAAATAGTATTTAATTCACTTCCCGAGCCCCTGGAAGCATGAAAACCACTTTAAACATGCTAATTTTAGCTCTAACACTGATGATCCACCTACAAATGTGAACTGACGTTCAAAATAAAACATTTGAAAACGGATCATTTTCCACATTTCTGAAGCATGACATAATGGGGGGGTGTTATCTCTTTTGTCGAAAATCAGCCGTTTTTGCTTGAACATTAAATGCCTCCAAATGGTATTTAATTAACTTCCCGGGGTGAAGAAACCCGTTTTGAGAACTCAGAGTGAGTAAATTGGCCATTTTCATGCACTTTTAACCATTCCATAAATCTTGTGTTTAGGGCCCCTGGAAGCATGAAAATCACTTTAAACATGCTAATTTTAGCTCTAACACTGATGATCAACCTACAAATGTAAACTGACGTTCAAAAATAAAACATTTGAAAACGGACCATTTTCCACATTTCTGAAGCATGGCGTAATGGGGGGGTGTTATCTCTTTTGTCAAAAATCAGCCGTTTTTGCTTGAACATTAAATGCCTCCAAATAGTATTTAATTCACTTCCCGAGCCCCTGGAAGCATGAAAATCACTTTAAACATGCCAATTTTAGCTCTAACACTGATGATCAACCTACAAATGTGAACTGATGTTCAAAAATAAAACATTTGAAAACGGACCATTTTCCACATTTCTGAAGCATGGCGTAATGGGGGGGTGTTATCTCTTTTGTCGAAAATCAGCCGTTTTTGCTTGAACATTAAATGCCTCCAAATGGTATTTAATTAACTTCCCGGGGTGAAGAAACCCTTTTTGAGAACTCAGAGTGAGTAAATTGGCCATTTTCATGCACTTTTAACCATTCCATAAATCTTGTGTTTAGGGCCCCTGGTAGCATAAAAATCACTTTAAACATGCTAATTTTAGCTCTAACACTGATGATCAACTTACAAATGTGAACTGACGTTCAAAAAATAAAACATTTGAAAACAGACCATTTTCTACATTTCTGAAGCATGACGTAATGGGGGGGTGGTATCTCTTTTGTCAAAAATCAGCCGTTTTTGCTTGAACATTAAATGCCTCCAAATAGTATTTAATTCACTTCCCGAGCCCCTGGAAGCATGAAAACCACTTTAAACATGCTAATTTTAGCTCTAACACTGATGATCCACCTACAAATGTGAACTGACGTTCAAAAATAAAACATTTGAAAACGGACCAGTCTCCACATTTCTGAAGCATGATGTAATGGGGGGGTGTTATCTCTTTTGTCAAAAATCAGCCGTTTTTGCTTGAACATTAAATGCCTCCAAATGGTATTTTATTAACTTCCTGGGGTGAAGAAACCCTTTTTGAGAACTCAGAGTGAGTAAATTGGCCATTTTCATGCACTTTTAACCATTCCATAAATCTTGTGTTTAGGGCCCCTGGAAGCATGAAATCACTTTAAACATGCTAATTTTAGCTCTAACACTGATGATCAACCTACAAATGTGAACTGACGTTCAAAAATAAAACATTTGAAAACTGACTTTTTTCCACATTTCTGAATCATGACGTAATGGGGGGGTGTTATCTCTTTTGTCAAAAATCAGCCGTTTTTGCTTGAACATTAAATTCCTCCAAATAGTATTTAATTCACTTCCCGAGCCCCTGGAAGCATGAAAATCACTTTAAACATGCTAATTTTAGCTCTAACACTGATGATCCACCTACAAATGTGAACTGACGTTCAAAAATAAAACATTTGAAAACGGACCATTTTCCACATTTCTGAAGCATGACGTAATGGGGGGGGTGTTATCTCTTTTGTCGAAAATCAGCCGTTTTTGCTTGAACATTAAATGCCTCCAAATTGTATTTAATTAACTTCCCGGGGTGAAGAAACTCTTTTTGAGAACTCAGAGTAAGTAAATTGGCCATTTTCATGCACTTTTAACCATTCCATAAATCTTGTGTTTAGGGCCCCTGGAAGCATGAAATCACTTTAAACATGCTAATTTTAGCTCTAACACTGATGATCAACCTACAAATGTGAACTGACGTTCAAAAAAAAAACATTTGAAAACTGACTTTTTTCCACATTTCTGAAGCATGACGTAATGGGGGGGTGTTATCTCTTTTGTCAAAAATCAGCCGTTTTTGCTTGAACATTAAATTCCTCCAAATAGTATTTAATTCACTTCCCGAGCCCCTGGAAGCATGAAAATCACTTTAAACATGCTAATTTTAGCTCTAACACTGATGATCCACCTACAAATGTGAACTGACGTTCAAAAATAAAACATTTGAAAACGGACCATTTTCCACATTTCTGAAGCATGACATAATGGGGGGGTGTTATCTCTTTTGTCGAAAATCAGCCGTTTTTGCTTGAACATTAAATGCCTCCAAATTGTATTTAATTAACTTCCCGGGGTGAAGAAACTCTTTTTGAGAACTCAGAGTGAGTAAATTGGCCATTTTCATGCACTTTTAACCATTCCATAAATCTTGTGTTTAGGGCCCCTGGAAGCATGAAAATCACTTTAAACATGCTAATTTTGGCTCTAACACTGATGATCAACCTACAAATGTGAACTGACGTTCAAAAATAAAACATTTGAAAACGGACCATTTTCCACATTTCTGAAGCATGACGTAATGGGGGGGTGTTATCTCTTTTGTCAAAAATCAGCCGTTTTTGCTTGAACATTAAATGCCTCCAAATGGTATTTAATTCACTTCCCGAGCCCCTGGAAGCATGAAAATCACTTTAAACATGCTAATTTTAGCTCTAACACTGATGATCCACCTACAAATGTGAACCGACGTTCAAAAATAAAACATTTGAAAACGGATCATTTTCTACATTTCTGAAGCATGACGTAATGGGGGGGTGTTATCTCTTTTGTCGAAAATCAGCCGTTTTTGCTTGAACATTAAATGCCTCCAAATGGTATTTAATTAACTTCCCGAGGTGAAGAAACCCTTTTTGAGAACTCAGAGTGAGTAAATTGGCCATTTTCATGCACTTTTAACCATTCCATAAATCTTGTGTTTAGGGCCCCTGGAAGCATGAAAATCACTTTAAACATGCTAATTTTAGCTCTAACACTGATGATCAACCTACAAATGTGAACTGACGTTCAAAAATAAAACATTTGAAAACGGACCATTTTCCACATTTCTGAAGCATGACGTAATGGGGGGGTGTTATCTCTTTTGTCAAAAATCAGCCGTTTTTGCTTGAACATTAAATGCCTCCAAATGGTATTTAATTCACTTCCCGAGCCCCTGGAAGCATGAAAATCACTTTAAACTTGCTAATTTTAGCTCTAACACTGATGATCCACCTACAAATGTGAACCGACGTTCAAAAATAAAACATTTGAAAACGGATCATTTTCCACATTTCTGAAGCATGACGTAATGGGGGGGTGTTATCTCTTTTGTCGAAAATCAGACGTTTTTGCTTGAACATTAAATGCTTCCAAATGGTATTTAATTAACTTCCCAGGGTGAAGAAACCTTTTTGAGAACTCAGAGTGAGTAAATTGGCCATTTTCATGCACTTTAAACCTTTCCATAAATCTTGTGTTTAGGGCCCCTGGAAGCATGAAAATCACTTTAAACATGCTAATTTTTAGCTCTAACACTGATGATTCACCTACAAATGTGAACTGACGTTCAAAAATAAAACATTTGAAAATGGAACATTTTCCACATTTCTGAAGCATGACGTAATGGGGGGTGTTATCTCTTTTGTCAAAAATCAGCCGTTTTTGATTGAACATTAAATGCCTCCAAATAGTATTTAATTCACTTCCCGAGCCCCTGGTAGTATGAAAATCACTTTAAACATGCTAATTTTAGCTCTAACACTGATGATCCACCTACAAATGTGAACTGACGTTCAAAAATAAAACATTTGAAAACGGACCATTTTCCACATTTCTGAAGCATGACGTAAAGGGTGGGTGTTATCTCTTTTGTCGAAAATCAGCCGTTTTTGCTTGAACATTAAATGCCTCCAAATTGTATTTAATTAACTTCCCGGGGTGAAGAAACTCGTTTTGAGTACTCAGAGTGAGTAAATTGGCCATTTTCATGCACTTTTAACCATTCCATAAATCTTGTGTTTAGGGCCCCTGGAAGCATGAAAATCACTTTAAACATGCTAATTTTAGCTCTAACACTGATGATCAACCTACAAATGTGAACTGACGTTCAAAAATAAAACATTTGAAAACGGACCATTTTCCACATTTCTGAAGCATGACGTAATGGGGGGGTGTTATCTCTTTTGTCAAAAATCAGCCGTTTTTGCTTGAACATTAAATGCCTCCAAATGGTATTTAATTCACTTCCCGAGCCCCTGGAAGCATGAAAATCACTTTAAACATGCTAATTTTAGCTCTAACACTGATGATCCACCTACAAATGTGAACCGACGTTCAAAAATAAAACATTTGAAAACGGATCATTTTCCACATTTCTGAAGCATGACGTAATGGGGGGGTGTTATCTCTTTTGTCGAAAATCAGCCGTTTTTGCTTGAACATTAAATGCTTCCAAATGGTATTTAATTAACTTCCCAGGGTGAAGAAACCTTTTTTGAGAACTCAGAGTGAGTAAATTGGCCATTTTCATGCACTTTAAACCTTTCCATAAATCTTGTGTTTAGAGCCCCTGGAAGCATGAAAATCACTTTAAACATGCTAATTTTTAGCTCTAACACTGATGATTCACCTACAAATGTGAACTGACGTTCAAAAATAAAACATTTGAAAACGGAACATTTTCCACATTTCTTAAGCATGACATAATGGGGGGTGTTATCTCTTTTGTCAAAAATCAGCCATTTTTGATTGAACATTAAATGCCTCCAAATAGTATTTAATTCACTTCCCGACCCCCTGGTAGCATGAAAATCACTTTAAACATGCTAATTTTAGCTCTAACACTGATGATCCACCTACAAATGTGAACTGACGTTCAAAAATAAAACATTTGAAAACGGACCATTTTCCACATTTCGGAAGCATGACGTAATGGGGGGGTGTTATCTCTTTTGTCAAAAATCAGCCGTTTTTGCTTGAACATTAAATGCCTCCAAATGGTATTTAATTCACTTCCCGAGCCCCTGGAAGCATGAAAATCACTTTAAACATGCTAATTTTAGCTCTAACACTGATGATCCACCTACAAATGTGAACCGACGTTCAAAAATAAAACATTTGAAAACGGATCATTTTCCACATTTCTGAAGCATGACGTAATGGGGGGGTGTTATCTCTTTTGTCGAAAATCAGCCGTTTTTGCTTGAACATTAAATGCTTCCAAATGGTATTTAATTAACTTCCCAGGGTGAAGAAACCTTTTTTGAGAACTCAGAGTGAGTAAATTGGCCATTTTCATGCACTTTAAACCTTTCCATAAATCTTGTGTTTAGGGCCCCTGGAAGCATGAAAATCACTTTAAACATGCTAATTTTTAGCTCTAACACTGATGATTCACCTACAAATGTGAACTGACGTTCAAAAATAAAACATTTGAAAACGGACCATTTTCCACATTTCTGAAGCATGACGTAATGGGGGGTGTTAGCTCTTTTGTCAAAAATCAGCCGTTTTTGATTGAACATTAAATGCCTCCAAATAGTATTTAATTCACTTCCCGAGCCCCTGGAAGCATGAAAATCACTTTAAACATGCTAATTTTAGCTCTAACACTGATGATCCACCTACAAATGTGAACTGACGTTCAAAAATAAAACATTTGAAAACGGACCATTCTCGACATTTCTGAAGCATGACGTATTGGGGGGGTGTTATCTCTTTTGTCGAAAATCAGCAGTTTTTGCTTGAACATTAAATGCCTCCAAATGGTATTTAATTAACTTCCCGGGGTGAAGAAACCCTTTTTGAGAACTCAGAGTGAGTAAATTGGCCATTTTCATGCACTTTTAACCATTCCATAAATCTTGTGTTTAGGGCCCCTGGAAGCATGAAAATCACTTTAAACATGCTAATTTTAGCTCTAACACTGATGATCAACCTACAAATGTGAACTGACGTTCAAAAATAAAACATTTGAAAACGGACCATTTTCCACATTTCTGAAGCATGACGTAATGGGGGGGTGTTATCTCTTTTGTCAAAAATCAGCCGTTTTTGCTTGAACATTAAATGCCTCCAAATGGTATTTAATTCACTTCCCGAGCCCCTGGAAGCATGAAAATCACTTTAAACATGCTAATTTTAGCTCTAACACTGATGATCCACCTACAAATGTGAACCGACGTTCAAAAATAAAACATTTGAAAACGGATCATTTTCCACATTTCTGAAGCATGACGTAATGGGGGGGGGTGTTATCTCTTTTGTCGAAAATCAGCCGTTTTTGCTTGAACATTAAATGCTTCCAAATGGTATTTAATTAACTTCCCAGGGTGAAGAAACCTTTTTTGAGAACTCAGAGTGAGTAAATTGGCCATTATTAATGCACTTTAAACCTTTCCATAAATCTTGTGTTTAGGGCCCCTGGAAGCATGAAAATCACTTTAAACATGCTAATTTTTAGCTCTAACACTGATGATTCACCTACAAATGTGAACTGACGTTCAAAAATAAAACATTTGAAAACGGAACATTTTCCACATTTTTGAAGCATGACGTAATGGGGGGTGTTATCTCTTTTGTCAAAAATCAGCCGTTTTTGATTGAACATTAAATGCCTCCAAATAGTATTTAATTCACTTCCCGAGCCCCTGGTAGCATGAAAATCACTTTAAACATGCTAATTTTAGCTCTAACACTGATGATCCACCTACAAATGTGAACTGACGTTCAAAAATAAAACATTTGAAAACGGACCATTCTCCACATTTCTGAAGCATGACGTAATTGGGGGGTGTTATCTCTTTTGTCGAAAATCAGCCGTTTTTGCTTGAACATTAAATGCCTCCAAATGGTATTTAATTAACTTCCCGGGGTGAAGAAACCCTTTTTGAGAACTGAGAGTGAGTAAATTGGCCATTTTCATGCACTTTTAACAATTCCATAAATCTTGTGTTTAGGCCCCCTGGAAGCATGAAAATCACTTTAAACATGCTCATTTTAGCTCTAACACTGATGATCAACCTACAAATGTGAACTGACGTTCAAAAATAAAACATTTGAAAACGGACCATATTCCACATTTCTGAAGCATGACGTAATGGGGGGGGGGTGTTATCTCTTTTGTCAAAAATCAGCCGTTTTTGCTTGAACATTAAATGCCTCCAAATAGTATTTAATTCACTTCCCGAGCCCCTGGAAGCATGAAAATCACTTTAAACATGCTAATTTTAGCTCTAACACTGATGATCAACCTACAAATGTGAACTGACGTTCAAAAATAAAACATTTGAAAACGGGCCATTTTCCACATTTCTGAAGCATGACGTAATGGGTGGTGTTATCTCTTTTGTCAAAAATCAGCCGTTTTTGCTTGAACATTAAATGCCTCCAAATAGTTTTTAATTCACTTCCCGAGCCCCTGGAAGCATGAAAATCACTTTAAACATGCTAATTTTAGCTCTAACACTGATGATCAACCTACAAATGTGAACTGACATTCAAAAATAAAACATTTGAAAACGGACCATTTTCCACATTTCTGAAGCATGACGTAATGGGGGGGTGTTATCTCTTTTGTCGAAAATCAGCCGTTTTTGCTTGAACATTAAAAGCCTCCAAATGGTATTTAATTAACTTCCCGGGGTGAAGAAATCCTTTTTGAGAACTCAGAGTGAGCAATTTTGGCCATTTTCATGCACTTTTAACCATTCCATAAATCTTGTGTTTAGGGCCCCTGGTAGCATGAAAATCACTTTAAACATGCTAATTTTAGCTCTAACACTGATGATCAACCTACAAATGTGAACTGACGTTCAAAAATAAAACATTTGAAAACGGACCATTTTTCACAATCCTGAAGCATGACGTAATGGGGGGGTGTTATCTCTTTTGTCAAAAATCAGCCGTTTTTGCTTGAACATTAAATTCCTCCAAATAGTATTTAATTCACTTCCCGAGCCCCTGGAAGCATGAAAATCACTTTAAACATGCTAATTTTAGCTCTAACACTGATGATCCACCTACAAATGTGAACTGACATTCAAAAATAAAACATTTGAAAACAGACCATTTTCCACATTTCTGAAGCATGACGTAATGGGGGGTGTTATCTCTTTTGTCAAAAAACAGCCATTTTTGCTTGAACATTAAATGCCTCCAAATAGTATTTAATTCACTTCCCGAGCCCCTGGAAGCATGAAAATCACTTTAAACATGCTAATTTTAGCTCTAACACTGATGATCAACCTACAAATGTGAACTGACGTTCAAAAATAAAACATTTGATAACGGACCATTTTCCACATTTCTGAAGCATGACGTAATGGGGGGGTGTTATCTCTTTTGTCGAAAATCAGCCGTTTTTGCTTGAACATTAAAAGCCTCCAAATGGTATTTAATTAACTTCCCGGGGTGAAGAAATCCTTTTTGAGAACTCAGAGTGAGTAAATTAGCCATTTTCATGCACTTTTAACCATTCCATAAATCTTGTGTTTAGGGCCCCTGGTAGCATGAAAATCACTTTAAACATGGTAATCTTAGCTCTATCACTGATGATCAACCTACAAATGTGAACTGACGTTCAAAAATAAAACATTTGTAAACGGACCATTTTTCACATTTATGAAGCATGACGTAATGGGGGGGTGTTATCTCTTTTGTAAAAAATCAGCCGTTTTTGCTTGAAAATTAAATTCCTCCAAATAGTATTTAATTCACTTCCCGAGCCCCTGGAAGCATGAAAATCACTTTAAACATGCTAATTTTAGCTCTAACACTGATGATCCACCTACAAATGTGAACTGACATTCAAAAATAAAACATTTGAAAACGGACCATTTTCCACATTTCTGAAGCATGACGTAATGGGGGGGTGTGATCTCTTTTGTCAAAAATCAGCCGTTTTGGCTTGAACATTAAATGCCTCCAAATGGTATTTAATTAACTTCCCGGGGTGAAGAAACCCTTTTTGAGAACTCAGAGTGAGTAAATTGGCCATTTTCATGCACTTTTAACCATTCCATAAATCTTGTGTTTAGGGCCCCTGGAAGCATGAAAATCACTTTAAACATGCTAATTTTAGCTCTAACACTGATGATTCACCTACAAATGTGAACTGACGTTCAAAAATAAAACATTTGAAAACGGACCATTTTCCACATTTCTGAAGCATGACGTAATGGGGGGGTGTTATCTCTTTTGTCAAAAATCAGCCATTTTTGCTTGAACATTAAATGCCTCCAAATAGTATTTAATTCACTTCCCGAGCCCCTGGAAGCATGAAAATCACTTTAAACATGCTAATTTTAGCTCTAACACTGATGATCAACCTTCAAATGTGAACTGACGTTCAAAAATAAAACATTTGAAAACGGACCATTTTCCACATTTCTGAAGCATGGCGTAATGGGGGGGTGTTATCTCTTTTGTCGAAAATCAGCCGTTTTTGCTTGAACATTAAATGCCTCCAAATGGTATTTAATTAACTTCCCGGGGTGAAGAAACCCTTTTTGAGAACTCAGAGTGAGTAAATTGGCCATTTTCATGCACTTTTAACCATTCCATAAATCTTGTGTTTAGGGCCCCTGGTAGCATAAAAATCACTTTAAACATGCTAATTTTAGCTCTAACACTGATGATCAACTTACAAATGTGAACTGACGTTCAAAAAATAAAACATTTGAAAACAGACCATTTTCTACATTTCTGAAGCATGACGTAATGGGGGGGTGGTATCTCTTTTGTCAAAAATCAGCCGTTTTTGCTTGAACATTAAATGCCTCCAAATAGTATTTAATTCACTTCCCGAGCCCCTGGAAGCATGAAAACCACTTTAAACATGCTAATTTTAGCTCTAACACTGATGATCCACCTACAAATGTGAACTGACGTTCAAAAATAAAACATTTGAAAACGGACCAGTCTCCACATTTCTGAAGCATGATGTAATGGGGGGGTGTTATCTCTTTTGTCAAAAATCAGCCGTTTTTGCTTGAACATTAAATGCCTCCAAATGGTATTTTATTAACTTCCTGGGGTGAAGAAACCCTTTTTGAGAACTCAGAGTGAGTAAATTGGCCATTTTCATGCACTTTTAACCATTCCATAAATCTTGTGTTTAGGGCCCCTGGAAGCATGAAATCACTTTAAACATGCTAATTTTAGCTCTAACACTGATGATCAACCTACAAATGTGAACTGACGTTCAAAAATAAAACATTTGAAAACTGACTTTTTTCCACATTTCTGAATCATGACGTAATGGGGGGGTGTTATCTCTTTTGTCAAAAATCAGCCGTTTTTGCTTGAACATTAAATTCCTCCAAATAGTATTTAATTCACTTCCCGAGCCCCTGGAAGCATGAAAATCACTTTAAACATGCTAATTTTAGCTCTAACACTGATGATCCACCTACAAATGTGAACTGACGTTCAAAAATAAAACATTTGAAAACGGACCATTTTCCACATTTCTGAAGCATGACGTAATGGGGGGGGTGTTATCTCTTTTGTCGAAAATCAGCCGTTTTTGCTTGAACATTAAATGCCTCCAAATTGTATTTAATTAACTTCCCGGGGTGAAGAAACTCTTTTTGAGAACTCAGAGTAAGTAAATTGGCCATTTTCATGCACTTTTAACCATTCCATAAATCTTGTGTTTAGGGCCCCTGGAAGCATGAAATCACTTTAAACATGCTAATTTTAGCTCTAACACTGATGATCAACCTACAAATGTGAACTGACGTTCAAAAAAAAAACATTTGAAAACTGACTTTTTTCCACATTTCTGAAGCATGACGTAATGGGGGGGTGTTATCTCTTTTGTCAAAAATCAGCCGTTTTTGCTTGAACATTAAATTCCTCCAAATAGTATTTAATTCACTTCCCGAGCCCCTGGAAGCATGAAAATCACTTTAAACATGCTAATTTTAGCTCTAACACTGATGATCCACCTACAAATGTGAACTGACGTTCAAAAATAAAACATTTGAAAACGGACCATTTTCCACATTTCTGAAGCATGACATAATGGGGGGGTGTTATCTCTTTTGTCGAAAATCAGCCGTTTTTGCTTGAACATTAAATGCCTCCAAATTGTATTTAATTAACTTCCCGGGGTGAAGAAACTCTTTTTGAGAACTCAGAGTGAGTAAATTGGCCATTTTCATGCACTTTTAACCATTCCATAAATCTTGTGTTTAGGGCCCCTGGAAGCATGAAAATCACTTTAAACATGCTAATTTTGGCTCTAACACTGATGATCAACCTACAAATGTGAACTGACGTTCAAAAATAAAACATTTGAAAACGGACCATTTTCCACATTTCTGAAGCATGACGTAATGGGGGGGTGTTATCTCTTTTGTCAAAAATCAGCCGTTTTTGCTTGAACATTAAATGCCTCCAAATGGTATTTAATTCACTTCCCGAGCCCCTGGAAGCATGAAAATCACTTTAAACATGCTAATTTTAGCTCTAACACTGATGATCCACCTACAAATGTGAACCGACGTTCAAAAATAAAACATTTGAAAACGGATCATTTTCTACATTTCTGAAGCATGACGTAATGGGGGGGTGTTATCTCTTTTGTCGAAAATCAGCCGTTTTTGCTTGAACATTAAATGCCTCCAAATGGTATTTAATTAACTTCCCGGGGTGAAGAAACCCTTTTTGAGAACTCAGAGTGAGTAAATTGGCCATTTTCATGCACTTTTAACCATTCCATAAATCTTGTGTTTAGGGCCCCTGGAAGCATGAAAATCACTTTAAACATGCTAATTTTAGCTCTAACACTGATGATCAACCTACAAATGTGAACTGACGTTCAAAAATAAAACATTTGAAAACGGACCATTTTCCACATTTCTGAAGCATGACGTAATGGGGGGGTGTTATCTCTTTTGTCAAAAATCAGCCGTTTTTGCTTGAACATTAAATGCCTCCAAATGGTATTTAATTCACTTCCCGAGCCCCTGGAAGCATGAAAATCACTTTAAACTTGCTAATTTTAGCTCTAACACTGATGATCCACCTACAAATGTGAACCGACGTTCAAAAATAAAACATTTGAAAACGGATCATTTTCCACATTTCTGAAGCATGACGTAATGGGGGGGTGTTATCTCTTTTGTCGAAAATCAGACGTTTTTGCTTGAACATTAAATGCTTCCAAATGGTATTTAATTAACTTCCCAGGGTGAAGAAACCTTTTTGAGAACTCAGAGTGAGTAAATTGGCCATTTTCATGCACTTTAAACCTTTCCATAAATCTTGTGTTTAGGGCCCCTGGAAGCATGAAAATCACTTTAAACATGCTAATTTTTAGCTCTAACACTGATGATTCACCTACAAATGTGAACTGACGTTCAAAAATAAAACATTTGAAAATGGAACATTTTCCACATTTCTGAAGCATGACGTAATGGGGGGTGTTATCTCTTTTGTCAAAAATCAGCCGTTTTTGATTGAACATTAAATGCCTCCAAATAGTATTTAATTCACTTCCCGAGCCCCTGGTAGTATGAAAATCACTTTAAACATGCTAATTTTAGCTCTAACACTGATGATCCACCTACAAATGTGAACTGACGTTCAAAAATAAAACATTTGAAAACGGACCATTTTCCACATTTCTGAAGCATGACGTAAAGGGTGGGTGTTATCTCTTTTGTCGAAAATCAGCCGTTTTTGCTTGAACATTAAATGCCTCCAAATTGTATTTAATTAACTTCCCGGGGTGAAGAAACTCGTTTTGAGTACTCAGAGTGAGTAAATTGGCCATTTTCATGCACTTTTAACCATTCCATAAATCTTGTGTTTAGGGCCCCTGGAAGCATGAAAATCACTTTAAACATGCTAATTTTAGCTCTAACACTGATGATCAACCTACAAATGTGAACTGACGTTCAAAAATAAAACATTTGAAAACGGACCATTTTCCACATTTCTGAAGCATGACGTAATGGGGGGGTGTTATCTCTTTTGTCAAAAATCAGCCGTTTTTGCTTGAACATTAAATGCCTCCAAATGGTATTTAATTCACTTCCCGAGCCCCTGGAAGCATGAAAATCACTTTAAACATGCTAATTTTAGCTCTAACACTGATGATCCACCTACAAATGTGAACCGACGTTCAAAAATAAAACATTTGAAAACGGATCATTTTCCACATTTCTGAAGCATGACGTAATGGGGGGGTGTTATCTCTTTTGTCGAAAATCAGCCGTTTTTGCTTGAACATTAAATGCTTCCAAATGGTATTTAATTAACTTCCCAGGGTGAAGAAACCTTTTTTGAGAACTCAGAGTGAGTAAATTGGCCATTTTCATGCACTTTAAACCTTTCCATAAATCTTGTGTTTAGAGCCCCTGGAAGCATGAAAATCACTTTAAACATGCTAATTTTTAGCTCTAACACTGATGATTCACCTACAAATGTGAACTGACGTTCAAAAATAAAACATTTGAAAACGGAACATTTTCCACATTTCTTAAGCATGACATAATGGGGGGTGTTATCTCTTTTGTCAAAAATCAGCCATTTTTGATTGAACATTAAATGCCTCCAAATAGTATTTAATTCACTTCCCGACCCCCTGGTAGCATGAAAATCACTTTAAACATGCTAATTTTAGCTCTAACACTGATGATCCACCTACAAATGTGAACTGACGTTCAAAAATAAAACATTTGAAAACGGACCATTTTCCACATTTCGGAAGCATGACGTAATGGGGGGGTGTTATCTCTTTTGTCAAAAATCAGCCGTTTTTGCTTGAACATTAAATGCCTCCAAATGGTATTTAATTCACTTCCCGAGCCCCTGGAAGCATGAAAATCACTTTAAACATGCTAATTTTAGCTCTAACACTGATGATCCACCTACAAATGTGAACCGACGTTCAAAAATAAAACATTTGAAAACGGATCATTTTCCACATTTCTGAAGCATGACGTAATGGGGGGGTGTTATCTCTTTTGTCGAAAATCAGCCGTTTTTGCTTGAACATTAAATGCTTCCAAATGGTATTTAATTAACTTCCCAGGGTGAAGAAACCTTTTTTGAGAACTCAGAGTGAGTAAATTGGCCATTTTCATGCACTTTAAACCTTTCCATAAATCTTGTGTTTAGGGCCCCTGGAAGCATGAAAATCACTTTAAACATGCTAATTTTTAGCTCTAACACTGATGATTCACCTACAAATGTGAACTGACGTTCAAAAATAAAACATTTGAAAACGGACCATTTTCCACATTTCTGAAGCATGACGTAATGGGGGGTGTTAGCTCTTTTGTCAAAAATCAGCCGTTTTTGATTGAACATTAAATGCCTCCAAATAGTATTTAATTCACTTCCCGAGCCCCTGGAAGCATGAAAATCACTTTAAACATGCTAATTTTAGCTCTAACACTGATGATCCACCTACAAATGTGAACCGACGTTCAAAAATAAAACATTTGAAAACGGATCATTTTCCACATTTCTGAAGCATGACGTAATGGGGGGGTGTTATCTCTTTTGTCGAAAATCAGCCGTTTTTGCTTGAACATTAAATGCTTCCAAATGGTATTTAATTAACTTCCCAGGGTGAAGAAACCTTTTTTGAGAACTCAGAGTGAGTAAATTGGCCATTTTCATGCACTTTAAACCTTTCCATAAATCTTGTGTTTAGAGCCCCTGGAAGCATGAAAATCACTTTAAACATGCTAATTTTTAGCTCTAACACTGATGATTCACCTACAAATGTGAACTGACGTTCAAAAATAAAACATTTGAAAACGGAACATTTTCCACATTTCTTAAGCATGACATAATGGGGGGTGTTATCTCTTTTGTCAAAAATCAGCCATTTTTGATTGAACATTAAATGCCTCCAAATAGTATTTAATTCACTTCCCGACCCCCTGGTAGCATGAAAATCACTTTAAACATGCTAATTTTAGCTCTAACACTGATGATCCACCTACAAATGTGAACTGACGTTCAAAAATAAAACATTTGAAAACGGACCATTTTCCACATTTCGGAAGCATGACGTAATGGGGGGGTGTTATCTCTTTTGTCAAAAATCAGCCGTTTTTGCTTGAACATTAAATGCCTCCAAATGGTATTTAATTCACTTCCCGAGCCCCTGGAAGCATGAAAATCACTTTAAACATGCTAATTTTAGCTCTAACACTGATGATCCACCTACAAATGTGAACCGACGTTCAAAAATAAAACATTTGAAAACGGATCATTTTCCACATTTCTGAAGCATGACGTAATGGGGGGGTGTTATCTCTTTTGTCGAAAATCAGCCGTTTTTGCTTGAACATTAAATGCTTCCAAATGGTATTTAATTAACTTCCCAGGGTGAAGAAACCTTTTTTGAGAACTCAGAGTGAGTAAATTGGCCATTTTCATGCACTTTAAACCTTTCCATAAATCTTGTGTTTAGGGCCCCTGGAAGCATGAAAATCACTTTAAACATGCTAATTTTTAGCTCTAACACTGATGATTCACCTACAAATGTGAACTGACGTTCAAAAATAAAACATTTGAAAACGGACCATTTTCCACATTTCTGAAGCATGACGTAATGGGGGGTGTTAGCTCTTTTGTCAAAAATCAGCCGTTTTTGATTGAACATTAAATGCCTCCAAATAGTATTTAATTCACTTCCCGAGCCCCTGGAAGCATGAAAATCACTTTAAACATGCTAATTTTAGCTCTAACACTGATGATCCACCTACAAATGTGAACTGACGTTCAAAAATAAAACATTTGAAAACGGACCATTCTCGACATTTCTGAAGCATGACGTATTGGGGGGGTGTTATCTCTTTTGTCGAAAATCAGCAGTTTTTGCTTGAACATTAAATGCCTCCAAATGGTATTTAATTAACTTCCCGGGGTGAAGAAACCCTTTTTGAGAACTCAGAGTGAGTAAATTGGCCATTTTCATGCACTTTTAACCATTCCATAAATCTTGTGTTTAGGGCCCCTGGAAGCATGAAAATCACTTTAAACATGCTAATTTTAGCTCTAACACTGATGATCAACCTACAAATGTGAACTGACGTTCAAAAATAAAACATTTGAAAACGGACCATTTTCCACATTTCTGAAGCATGACGTAATGGGGGGGTGTTATCTCTTTTGTCAAAAATCAGCCGTTTTTGCTTGAACATTAAATGCCTCCAAATGGTATTTAATTCACTTCCCGAGCCCCTGGAAGCATGAAAATCACTTTAAACATGCTAATTTTAGCTCTAACACTGATGATCCACCTACAAATGTGAACCGACGTTCAAAAATAAAACATTTGAAAACGGATCATTTTCCACATTTCTGAAGCATGACGTAATGGGGGGGGGTGTTATCTCTTTTGTCGAAAATCAGCCGTTTTTGCTTGAACATTAAATGCTTCCAAATGGTATTTAATTAACTTCCCAGGGTGAAGAAACCTTTTTTGAGAACTCAGAGTGAGTAAATTGGCCATTATTAATGCACTTTAAACCTTTCCATAAATCTTGTGTTTAGGGCCCCTGGAAGCATGAAAATCACTTTAAACATGCTAATTTTTAGCTCTAACACTGATGATTCACCTACAAATGTGAACTGACGTTCAAAAATAAAACATTTGAAAACGGAACATTTTCCACATTTTTGAAGCATGACGTAATGGGGGGTGTTATCTCTTTTGTCAAAAATCAGCCGTTTTTGATTGAACATTAAATGCCTCCAAATAGTATTTAATTCACTTCCCGAGCCCCTGGTAGCATGAAAATCACTTTAAACATGCTAATTTTAGCTCTAACACTGATGATCCACCTACAAATGTGAACTGACGTTCAAAAATAAAACATTTGAAAACGGACCATTCTCCACATTTCTGAAGCATGACGTAATTGGGGGGTGTTATCTCTTTTGTCGAAAATCAGCCGTTTTTGCTTGAACATTAAATGCCTCCAAATGGTATTTAATTAACTTCCCGGGGTGAAGAAACCCTTTTTGAGAACTGAGAGTGAGTAAATTGGCCATTTTCATGCACTTTTAACAATTCCATAAATCTTGTGTTTAGGCCCCCTGGAAGCATGAAAATCACTTTAAACATGCTCATTTTAGCTCTAACACTGATGATCAACCTACAAATGTGAACTGACGTTCAAAAATAAAACATTTGAAAACGGACCATATTCCACATTTCTGAAGCATGACGTAATGGGGGGGGGGTGTTATCTCTTTTGTCAAAAATCAGCCGTTTTTGCTTGAACATTAAATGCCTCCAAATAGTATTTAATTCACTTCCCGAGCCCCTGGAAGCATGAAAATCACTTTAAACATGCTAATTTTAGCTCTAACACTGATGATCAACCTACAAATGTGAACTGACGTTCAAAAATAAAACATTTGAAAACGGGCCATTTTCCACATTTCTGAAGCATGACGTAATGGGTGGTGTTATCTCTTTTGTCAAAAATCAGCCGTTTTTGCTTGAACATTAAATGCCTCCAAATAGTTTTTAATTCACTTCCCGAGCCCCTGGAAGCATGAAAATCACTTTAAACATGCTAATTTTAGCTCTAACACTGATGATCAACCTACAAATGTGAACTGACATTCAAAAATAAAACATTTGAAAACGGACCATTTTCCACATTTCTGAAGCATGACGTAATGGGGGGGGTGTTATCTCTTTTGTCGAAAATCAGCCGTTTTTGCTTGAACATTAAAAGCCTCCAAATGGTATTTAATTAACTTCCCGGGGTGAAGAAATCCTTTTTGAGAACTCAGAGTGAGCAATTTTGGCCATTTTCATGCACTTTTAACCATTCCATAAATCTTGTGTTTAGGGCCCCTGGTAGCATGAAAATCACTTTAAACATGCTAATTTTAGCTCTAACACTGATGATCAACCTACAAATGTGAACTGACGTTCAAAAATAAAACATTTGAAAACGGACCATTTTTCACAATCCTGAAGCATGACGTAATGGGGGGGTGTTATCTCTTTTGTCAAAAATCAGCCGTTTTTGCTTGAACATTAAATTCCTCCAAATAGTATTTAATTCACTTCCCGAGCCCCTGGAAGCATGAAAATCACTTTAAACATGCTAATTTTAGCTCTAACACTGATGATCCACCTACAAATGTGAACTGACATTCAAAAATAAAACATTTGAAAACAGACCATTTTCCACATTTCTGAAGCATGACGTAATGGGGGGTGTTATCTCTTTTGTCAAAAAACAGCCATTTTTGCTTGAACATTAAATGCCTCCAAATAGTATTTAATTCACTTCCCGAGCCCCTGGAAGCATGAAAATCACTTTAAACATGCTAATTTTAGCTCTAACACTGATGATCAACCTACAAATGTGAACTGACGTTCAAAAATAAAACATTTGATAACGGACCATTTTCCACATTTCTGAAGCATGACGTAATGGGGGGGTGTTATCTCTTTTGTCGAAAATCAGCCGTTTTTGCTTGAACATTAAAAGCCTCCAAATGGTATTTAATTAACTTCCCGGGGTGAAGAAATCCTTTTTGAGAACTCAGAGTGAGTAAATTAGCCATTTTCATGCACTTTTAACCATTCCATAAATCTTGTGTTTAGGGCCCCTGGTAGCATGAAAATCACTTTAAACATGGTAATCTTAGCTCTATCACTGATGATCAACCTACAAATGTGAACTGACGTTCAAAAATAAAACATTTGTAAACGGACCATTTTTCACATTTATGAAGCATGACGTAATGGGGGGGTGTTATCTCTTTTGTAAAAAATCAGCCGTTTTTGCTTGAAAATTAAATTCCTCCAAATAGTATTTAATTCACTTCCCGAGCCCCTGGAAGCATGAAAATCACTTTAAACATGCTAATTTTAGCTCTAACACTGATGATCCACCTACAAATGTGAACTGACATTCAAAAATAAAACATTTGAAAACGGACCATTTTCCACATTTCTGAAGCATGACGTAATGGGGGGGTGTGATCTCTTTTGTCAAAAATCAGCCGTTTTGGCTTGAACATTAAATGCCTCCAAATGGTATTTAATTAACTTCCCGGGGTGAAGAAACCCTTTTTGAGAACTCAGAGTGAGTAAATTGGCCATTTTCATGCACTTTTAACCATTCCATAAATCTTGTGTTTAGGGCCCCTGGAAGCATGAAAATCACTTTAAACATGCTAATTTTAGCTCTAACACTGATGATTCACCTACAAATGTGAACTGACGTTCAAAAATAAAACATTTGAAAACGGACCATTTTCCACATTTCTGAAGCATGACGTAATGGGGGGGTGTTATCTCTTTTGTCAAAAATCAGCCATTTTTGCTTGAACATTAAATGCCTCCAAATAGTATTTAATTCACTTCCCGAGCCCCTGGAAGCATGAAAATCACTTTAAACATGCTAATTTTAGCTCTAACACTGATGATCAACCTTCAAATGTGAACTGACGTTCAAAAATAAAACATTTGAAAACGGACCATTTTCCACATTTCTGAAGCATGGCGTAATGGGGGGGTGTTATCTCTTTTGTCGAAAATCAGCCGTTTTTGCTTGAACATTAAATGCCTCCAAATGGTATTTAATTAACTTCCCGGGGTGAAGAAACCCTTTTTGAGAACTCAGAGTGAGTAAATTGGCCATTTTCATGCACTTTTAACCATTCCATAAATCTTGTGTTTAGGGCCCCTGGTAGCATAAAAATCACTTTAAACATGCTAATTTTAGCTCTAACACTGATGATCAACTTACAAATGTGAACTGACGTTCAAAAAATAAAACATTTGAAAACAGACCATTTTCTACATTTCTGAAGCATGACGTAATGGGGGGGTGGTATCTCTTTTGTCAAAAATCAGCCGTTTTTGCTTGAACATTAAATGCCTCCAAATAGTATTTAATTCACTTCCCGAGCCCCTGGAAGCATGAAAACCACTTTAAACATGCTAATTTTAGCTCTAACACTGATGATCCACCTACAAATGTGAACTGACGTTCAAAAATAAAACATTTGAAAACGGACCAGTCTCCACATTTCTGAAGCATGATGTAATGGGGGGGTGTTATCTCTTTTGTCAAAAATCAGCCGTTTTTGCTTGAACATTAAATGCCTCCAAATGGTATTTTATTAACTTCCTGGGGTGAAGAAACCCTTTTTGAGAACTCAGAGTGAGTAAATTGGCCATTTTCATGCACTTTTAACCATTCCATAAATCTTGTGTTTAGGGCCCCTGGAAGCATGAAATCACTTTAAACATGCTAATTTTAGCTCTAACACTGATGATCAACCTACAAATGTGAACTGACGTTCAAAAATAAAACATTTGAAAACTGACTTTTTTCCACATTTCTGAATCATGACGTAATGGGGGGGTGTTATCTCTTTTGTCAAAAATCAGCCGTTTTTGCTTGAACATTAAATTCCTCCAAATAGTATTTAATTCACTTCCCGAGCCCCTGGAAGCATGAAAATCACTTTAAACATGCTAATTTTAGCTCTAACACTGATGATCCACCTACAAATGTGAACTGACGTTCAAAAATAAAACATTTGAAAACGGACCATTTTCCACATTTCTGAAGCATGACGTAATGGGGGGGGTGTTATCTCTTTTGTCGAAAATCAGCCGTTTTTGCTTGAACATTAAATGCCTCCAAATTGTATTTAATTAACTTCCCGGGGTGAAGAAAC
Source organism: Lissotriton vulgaris (assembly GCF_964263255.1). Classification (NCBI taxonomy): domain Eukaryota; kingdom Metazoa; phylum Chordata; class Amphibia; order Caudata; family Salamandridae; genus Lissotriton; species Lissotriton vulgaris. The sequence continues at coordinate 627,338 of NW_028252962.1, forward strand.
TCTTTTTGAGAACTCAGAGTAAGTAAATTGGCCATTTTCATGCACTTTTAACCATTCCATAAATCTTGTGTTTAGGGCCCCTGGAAGCATGAAATCACTTTAAACATGCTAATTTTAGCTCTAACACTGATGATCAACCTACAAATGTGAACTGACGTTCAAAAAAAAAACATTTGAAAACTGACTTTTTTCCACATTTCTGAAGCATGACGTAATGGGGGGGTGTTATCTCTTTTGTCAAAAATCAGCCGTTTTTGCTTGAACATTAAATTCCTCCAAATAGTATTTAATTCACTTCCCGAGCCCCTGGAAGCATGAAAATCACTTTAAACATGCTAATTTTAGCTCTAACACTGATGATCCACCTACAAATGTGAACTGACGTTCAAAAATAAAACATTTGAAAACGGACCATTTTCCACATTTCTGAAGCATGACATAATGGGGGGGTGTTATCTCTTTTGTCGAAAATCAGCCGTTTTTGCTTGAACATTAAATGCCTCCAAATTGTATTTAATTAACTTCCCGGGGTGAAGAAACTCTTTTTGAGAACTCAGAGTGAGTAAATTGGCCATTTTCATGCACTTTTAACCATTCCATAAATCTTGTGTTTAGGGCCCCTGGAAGCATGAAAATCACTTTAAACATGCTAATTTTGGCTCTAACACTGATGATCAACCTACAAATGTGAACTGACGTTCAAAAATAAAACATTTGAAAACGGACCATTTTCCACATTTCTGAAGCATGACGTAATGGGGGGGTGTTATCTCTTTTGTCAAAAATCAGCCGTTTTTGCTTGAACATTAAATGCCTCCAAATGGTATTTAATTCACTTCCCGAGCCCCTGGAAGCATGAAAATCACTTTAAACATGCTAATTTTAGCTCTAACACTGATGATCCACCTACAAATGTGAACCGACGTTCAAAAATAAAACATTTGAAAACGGATCATTTTCTACATTTCTGAAGCATGACGTAATGGGGGGGTGTTATCTCTTTTGTCGAAAATCAGCCGTTTTTGCTTGAACATTAAATGCCTCCAAATGGTATTTAATTAACTTCCCGGGGTGAAGAAACCCTTTTTGAGAACTCAGAGTGAGTAAATTGGCCATTTTCATGCACTTTTAACCATTCCATAAATCTTGTGTTTAGGGCCCCTGGAAGCATGAAAATCACTTTAAACATGCTAATTTTAGCTCTAACACTGATGATCAACCTACAAATGTGAACTGACGTTCAAAAATAAAACATTTGAAAACGGACCATTTTCCACATTTCTGAAGCATGACGTAATGGGGGGGTGTTATCTCTTTTGTCAAAAATCAGCCGTTTTTGCTTGAACATTAAATGCCTCCAAATGGTATTTAATTCACTTCCCGAGCCCCTGGAAGCATGAAAATCACTTTAAACTTGCTAATTTTAGCTCTAACACTGATGATCCACCTACAAATGTGAACCGACGTTCAAAAATAAAACATTTGAAAACGGATCATTTTCCACATTTCTGAAGCATGACGTAATGGGGGGGTGTTATCTCTTTTGTCGAAAATCAGACGTTTTTGCTTGAACATTAAATGCTTCCAAATGGTATTTAATTAACTTCCCAGGGTGAAGAAACCTTTTTGAGAACTCAGAGTGAGTAAATTGGCCATTTTCATGCACTTTAAACCTTTCCATAAATCTTGTGTTTAGGGCCCCTGGAAGCATGAAAATCACTTTAAACATGCTAATTTTTAGCTCTAACACTGATGATTCACCTACAAATGTGAACTGACGTTCAAAAATAAAACATTTGAAAATGGAACATTTTCCACATTTCTGAAGCATGACGTAATGGGGGGTGTTATCTCTTTTGTCAAAAATCAGCCGTTTTTGATTGAACATTAAATGCCTCCAAATAGTATTTAATTCACTTCCCGAGCCCCTGGTAGTATGAAAATCACTTTAAACATGCTAATTTTAGCTCTAACACTGATGATCCACCTACAAATGTGAACTGACGTTCAAAAATAAAACATTTGAAAACGGACCATTTTCCACATTTCTGAAGCATGACGTAAAGGGTGGGTGTTATCTCTTTTGTCGAAAATCAGCCGTTTTTGCTTGAACATTAAATGCCTCCAAATTGTATTTAATTAACTTCCCGGGGTGAAGAAACTCGTTTTGAGTACTCAGAGTGAGTAAATTGGCCATTTTCATGCACTTTTAACCATTCCATAAATCTTGTGTTTAGGGCCCCTGGAAGCATGAAAATCACTTTAAACATGCTAATTTTAGCTCTAACACTGATGATCAACCTACAAATGTGAACTGACGTTCAAAAATAAAACATTTGAAAACGGACCATTTTCCACATTTCTGAAGCATGACGTAATGGGGGGGTGTTATCTCTTTTGTCAAAAATCAGCCGTTTTTGCTTGAACATTAAATGCCTCCAAATGGTATTTAATTCACTTCCCGAGCCCCTGGAAGCATGAAAATCACTTTAAACATGCTAATTTTAGCTCTAACACTGATGATCCACCTACAAATGTGAACCGACGTTCAAAAATAAAACATTTGAAAACGGATCATTTTCCACATTTCTGAAGCATGACGTAATGGGGGGGTGTTATCTCTTTTGTCGAAAATCAGCCGTTTTTGCTTGAACATTAAATGCTTCCAAATGGTATTTAATTAACTTCCCAGGGTGAAGAAACCTTTTTTGAGAACTCAGAGTGAGTAAATTGGCCATTTTCATGCACTTTAAACCTTTCCATAAATCTTGTGTTTAGAGCCCCTGGAAGCATGAAAATCACTTTAAACATGCTAATTTTTAGCTCTAACACTGATGATTCACCTACAAATGTGAACTGACGTTCAAAAATAAAACATTTGAAAACGGAACATTTTCCACATTTCTTAAGCATGACATAATGGGGGGTGTTATCTCTTTTGTCAAAAATCAGCCATTTTTGATTGAACATTAAATGCCTCCAAATAGTATTTAATTCACTTCCCGACCCCCTGGTAGCATGAAAATCACTTTAAACATGCTAATTTTAGCTCTAACACTGATGATCCACCTACAAATGTGAACTGACGTTCAAAAATAAAACATTTGAAAACGGACCATTTTCCACATTTCGGAAGCATGACGTAATGGGGGGGTGTTATCTCTTTTGTCAAAAATCAGCCGTTTTTGCTTGAACATTAAATGCCTCCAAATGGTATTTAATTCACTTCCCGAGCCCCTGGAAGCATGAAAATCACTTTAAACATGCTAATTTTAGCTCTAACACTGATGATCCACCTACAAATGTGAACCGACGTTCAAAAATAAAACATTTGAAAACGGATCATTTTCCACATTTCTGAAGCATGACGTAATGGGGGGGTGTTATCTCTTTTGTCGAAAATCAGCCGTTTTTGCTTGAACATTAAATGCTTCCAAATGGTATTTAATTAACTTCCCAGGGTGAAGAAACCTTTTTTGAGAACTCAGAGTGAGTAAATTGGCCATTTTCATGCACTTTAAACCTTTCCATAAATCTTGTGTTTAGGGCCCCTGGAAGCATGAAAATCACTTTAAACATGCTAATTTTTAGCTCTAACACTGATGATTCACCTACAAATGTGAACTGACGTTCAAAAATAAAACATTTGAAAACGGACCATTTTCCACATTTCTGAAGCATGACGTAATGGGGGGTGTTAGCTCTTTTGTCAAAAATCAGCCGTTTTTGATTGAACATTAAATGCCTCCAAATAGTATTTAATTCACTTCCCGAGCCCCTGGAAGCATGAAAATCACTTTAAACATGCTAATTTTAGCTCTAACACTGATGATCCACCTACAAATGTGAACTGACGTTCAAAAATAAAACATTTGAAAACGGACCATTCTCGACATTTCTGAAGCATGACGTATTGGGGGGGTGTTATCTCTTTTGTCGAAAATCAGCCGTTTTTGCTTGAACATTAAATGCCTCCAAATGGTATTTAATTAACTTCCCGGGGTGAAGAAACCCTTTTTGAGAACTCAGAGTGAGTAAATTGGCCATTTTCATGCACTTTTAACCATTCCATAAATCTTGTGTTTAGGGCCCCTGGAAGCATGAAAATCACTTTAAACATGCTAATTTTAGCTCTAACACTGATGATCAACCTACAAATGTGAACTGACGTTCAAAAATAAAACATTTGAAAACGGACCATTTTCCACATTTCTGAAGCATGACGTAATGGGGGGGTGTTATCTCTTTTGTCAAAAATCAGCCGTTTTTGCTTGAACATTAAATGCCTCCAAATGGTATTTAATTCACTTCCCGAGCCCCTGGAAGCATGAAAATCACTTTAAACATGCTAATTTTAGCTCTAACACTGATGATCCACCTACAAATGTGAACCGACGTTCAAAAATAAAACATTTGAAAACGGATCATTTTCCACATTTCTGAAGCATGACGTAATGGGGGGGGGTGTTATCTCTTTTGTCGAAAATCAGCCGTTTTTGCTTGAACATTAAATGCTTCCAAATGGTATTTAATTAACTTCCCAGGGTGAAGAAACCTTTTTTGAGAACTCAGAGTGAGTAAATTGGCCATTATTAATGCACTTTAAACCTTTCCATAAATCTTGTGTTTAGGGCCCCTGGAAGCATGAAAATCACTTTAAACATGCTAATTTTTAGCTCTAACACTGATGATTCACCTACAAATGTGAACTGACGTTCAAAAATAAAACATTTGAAAACGGAACATTTTCCACATTTTTGAAGCATGACGTAATGGGGGGTGTTATCTCTTTTGTCAAAAATCAGCCGTTTTTGATTGAACATTAAATGCCTCCAAATAGTATTTAATTCACTTCCCGAGCCCCTGGTAGCATGAAAATCACTTTAAACATGCTAATTTTAGCTCTAACACTGATGATCCACCTACAAATGTGAACTGACGTTCAAAAATAAAACATTTGAAAACGGACCATTCTCCACATTTCTGAAGCATGACGTAATTGGGGGGTGTTATCTCTTTTGTCGAAAATCAGCCGTTTTTGCTTGAACATTAAATGCCTCCAAATGGTATTTAATTAACTTCCCGGGGTGAAGAAACCCTTTTTGAGAACTGAGAGTGAGTAAATTGGCCATTTTCATGCACTTTTAACAATTCCATAAATCTTGTGTTTAGGCCCCCTGGAAGCATGAAAATCACTTTAAACATGCTAATTTTAGCTCTAACACTGATGATCAACCTACAAATGTGAACTGACGTTCAAAAATAAAACATTTGAAAACGGACCATTTTCCACATTTCTGAAGCATGACGTAATGGGGGGGGGGTGTTATCTCTTTTGTCAAAAATCAGCCGTTTTTGCTTGAACATTAAATGCCTCCAAATAGTATTTAATTCACTTCCCGAGCCCCTGGAAGCATGAAAATCACTTTAAACATGCTAATTTTAGCTCTAACACTGATGATCAACCTACAAATGTGAACTGACGTTCAAAAATAAAACATTTGAAAACGGGCCATTTTCCACATTTCTGAAGCATGACGTAATGGGTGGTGTTATCTCTTTTGTCAAAAATCAGCCGTTTTTGCTTGAACATTAAATGCCTCCAAATAGTTTTTAATTCACTTCCCGAGCCCCTGGAAGCATGAAAATCACTTTAAACATGCTAATTTTAGCTCTAACACTGATGATCAACCTACAAATGTGAACTGACATTCAAAAATAAAACATTTGAAAACGGACCATTTTCCACATTTCTGAAGCATGACGTAATGGGGGGGGTGTTATCTCTTTTGTCGAAAATCAGCCGTTTTTGCTTGAACATTAAAAGCCTCCAAATGGTATTTAATTAACTTCCCGGGGTGAAGAAATCCTTTTTGAGAACTCAGAGTGAGCAATTTTGGCCATTTTCATGCACTTTTAACCATTCCATAAATCTTGTGTTTAGGGCCCCTGGTAGCATGAAAATCACTTTAAACATGCTAATTTTAGCTCTAACACTGATGATCAACCTACAAATGTGAACTGACGTTCAAAAATAAAACATTTGAAAACGGACCATTTTTCACAATCCTGAAGCATGACGTAATGGGGGGGTGTTATCTCTTTTGTCAAAAATCAGCCGTTTTTGCTTGAACATTAAATTCCTCCAAATAGTATTTAATTCACTTCCCGAGCCCCTGGAAGCATGAAAATCACTTTAAACATGCTAATTTTAGCTCTAACACTGATGATCCACCTACAAATGTGAACTGACATTCAAAAATAAAACATTTGAAAACAGACCATTTTCCACATTTCTGAAGCATGACGTAATGGGGGGTGTTATCTCTTTTGTCAAAAAACAGCCATTTTTGCTTGAACATTAAATGCCTCCAAATAGTATTTAATTCACTTCCCGAGCCCCTGGAAGCATGAAAATCACTTTAAACATGCTAATTTTAGCTCTAACACTGATGATCAACCTACAAATGTGAACTGACGTTCAAAAATAAAACATTTGATAACGGACCATTTTCCACATTTCTGAAGCATGACGTAATGGGGGGGTGTTATCTCTTTTGTCGAAAATCAGCCGTTTTTGCTTGAACATTAAAAGCCTCCAAATGGTATTTAATTAACTTCCCGGGGTGAAGAAATCCTTTTTGAGAACTCAGAGTGAGTAAATTAGCCATTTTCATGCACTTTTAACCATTCCATAAATCTTGTGTTTAGGGCCCCTGGTAGCATGAAAATCACTTTAAACATGGTAATCTTAGCTCTATCACTGATGATCAACCTACAAATGTGAACTGACGTTCAAAAATAAAACATTTGTAAACGGACCATTTTTCACATTTCTGAAGCATGACGTAATGGGGGGGTGTTATCTCTTTTGTAAAAAATCAGCCGTTTTTGCTTGAAAATTAAATTCCTCCAAATAGTATTTAATTCACTTCCCGAGCCCCTGGAAGCATGAAAATCACTTTAAACATGCTAATTTTAGCTCTAACACTGATGATCCACCTACAAATGTGAACTGACATTCAAAAATAAAACATTTGAAAACGGACCATTTTCCACATTTCTGAAGCATGACGTAATGGGGGGGTGTGATCTCTTTTGTCAAAAATCAGCCGTTTTGGCTTGAACATTAAATGCCTCCAAATGGTATTTAATTAACTTCCCGGGGTGAAGAAACCCTTTTTGAGAACTCAGAGTGAGTAAATTGGCCATTTTCATGCACTTTTAACCATTCCATAAATCTTGTGTTTAGGGCCCCTGGAAGCATGAAAATCACTTTAAACATGCTAATTTTAGCTCTAACACTGATGATTCACCTACAAATGTGAACTGACGTTCAAAAATAAAACATTTGAAAACGGACCATTTTCCACATTTCTGAAGCATGACGTAATGGGGGGGTGTTATCTCTTTTGTCAAAAATCAGCCATTTTTGCTTGAACATTAAATGCCTCCAAATAGTATTTAATTCACTTCCCGAGCCCCTGGAAGCATGAAAATCACTTTAAACATGCTAATTTTAGCTCTAACACTGATGATCAACCTTCAAATGTGAACTGACGTTCAAAAATAAAACATTTGAAAACGGACCATTTTCCACATTTCTGAAGCATGGCGTAATGGGGGGGTGTTATCTCTTTTGTCGAAAATCAGCCGTTTTTGCTTGAACATTAAATGCCTCCAAATGGTATTTAATTAACTTCCCGGGGTGAAGAAACCCTTTTTGAGAACTCAGAGTGAGTAAATTGGCCATTTTCATGCACTTTTAACCATTCCATAAATCTTGTGTTTAGGGCCCCTGGTAGCATAAAAATCACTTTAAACATGCTAATTTTAGCTCTAACACTGATGATCAACTTACAAATGTGAACTGACGTTCAAAAAATAAAACATTTGAAAACAGACCATTTTCTACATTTCTGAAGCATGACGTAATGGGGGGGTGGTATCTCTTTTGTCAAAAATCAGCCGTTTTTGCTTGAACATTAAATGCCTCCAAATAGTATTTAATTCACTTCCCGAGCCCCTGGAAGCATGAAAACCACTTTAAACATGCTAATTTTAGCTCTAACACTGATGATCCACCTACAAATGTGAACTGACGTTCAAAAATAAAACATTTGAAAACGGACCAGTCTCCACATTTCTGAAGCATGATGTAATGGGGGGGTGTTATCTCTTTTGTCAAAAATCAGCCGTTTTTGCTTGAACATTAAATGCCTCCAAATGGTATTTTATTAACTTCCTGGGGTGAAGAAACCCTTTTTGAGAACTCAGAGTGAGTAAATTGGCCATTTTCATGCACTTTTAACCATTCCATAAATCTTGTGTTTAGGGCCCCTGGAAGCATGAAATCACTTTAAACATGCTAATTTTAGCTCTAACACTGATGATCAACCTACAAATGTGAACTGACGTTCAAAAATAAAACATTTGAAAACTGACTTTTTTCCACATTTCTGAATCATGACGTAATGGGGGGGTGTTATCTCTTTTGTCAAAAATCAGCCGTTTTTGCTTGAACATTAAATTCCTCCAAATAGTATTTAATTCACTTCCCGAGCCCCTGGAAGCATGAAAATCACTTTAAACATGCTAATTTTAGCTCTAACACTGATGATCCACCTACAAATGTGAACTGACGTTCAAAAATAAAACATTTGAAAACGGACCATTTTCCACATTTCTGAAGCATGACGTAATGGGGGGGGTGTTATCTCTTTTGTCGAAAATCAGCCGTTTTTGCTTGAACATTAAATGCCTCCAAATTGTATTTAATTAACTTCCCGGGGTGAAGAAACTCTTTTTGAGAACTCAGAGTAAGTAAATTGGCCATTTTCATGCACTTTTAACCATTCCATAAATCTTGTGTTTAGGGCCCCTGGAAGCATGAAATCACTTTAAACATGCTAATTTTAGCTCTAACACTGATGATCAACCTACAAATGTGAACTGACGTTCAAAAAAAAAACATTTGAAAACTGACTTTTTTCCACATTTCTGAAGCATGACGTAATGGGGGGGTGTTATCTCTTTTGTCAAAAATCAGCCGTTTTTGCTTGAACATTAAATTCCTCCAAATAGTATTTAATTCACTTCCCGAGCCCCTGGAAGCATGAAAATCACTTTAAACATGCTAATTTTAGCTCTAACACTGATGATCCACCTACAAATGTGAACTGACGTTCAAAAATAAAACATTTGAAAACGGACCATTTTCCACATTTCTGAAGCATGACATAATGGGGGGGTGTTATCTCTTTTGTCGAAAATCAGCCGTTTTTGCTTGAACATTAAATGCCTCCAAATTGTATTTAATTAACTTCCCGGGGTGAAGAAACTCTTTTTGAGAACTCAGAGTGAGTAAATTGGCCATTTTCATGCACTTTTAACCATTCCATAAATCTTGTGTTTAGGGCCCCTGGAAGCATGAAAATCACTTTAAACATGCTAATTTTGGCTCTAACACTGATGATCAACCTACAAATGTGAACTGACGTTCAAAAATAAAACATTTGAAAACGGACCATTTTCCACATTTCTGAAGCATGACGTAATGGGGGGGTGTTATCTCTTTTGTCAAAAATCAGCCGTTTTTGCTTGAACATTAAATGCCTCCAAATGGTATTTAATTCACTTCCCGAGCCCCTGGAAGCATGAAAATCACTTTAAACATGCTAATTTTAGCTCTAACACTGATGATCCACCTACAAATGTGAACCGACGTTCAAAAATAAAACATTTGAAAACGGATCATTTTCTACATTTCTGAAGCATGACGTAATGGGGGGGTGTTATCTCTTTTGTCGAAAATCAGCCGTTTTTGCTTGAACATTAAATGCCTCCAAATGGTATTTAATTAACTTCCCGGGGTGAAGAAACCCTTTTTGAGAACTCAGAGTGAGTAAATTGGCCATTTTCATGCACTTTTAACCATTCCATAAATCTTGTGTTTAGGGCCCCTGGAAGCATGAAAATCACTTTAAACATGCTAATTTTAGCTCTAACACTGATGATCAACCTACAAATGTGAACTGACGTTCAAAAATAAAACATTTGAAAACGGACCATTTTCCACATTTCTGAAGCATGACGTAATGGGGGGGTGTTATCTCTTTTGTCAAAAATCAGCCGTTTTTGCTTGAACATTAAATGCCTCCAAATGGTATTTAATTCACTTCCCGAGCCCCTGGAAGCATGAAAATCACTTTAAACTTGCTAATTTTAGCTCTAACACTGATGATCCACCTACAAATGTGAACCGACGTTCAAAAATAAAACATTTGAAAACGGATCATTTTCCACATTTCTGAAGCATGACGTAATGGGGGGGTGTTATCTCTTTTGTCGAAAATCAGACGTTTTTGCTTGAACATTAAATGCTTCCAAATGGTATTTAATTAACTTCCCAGGGTGAAGAAACCTTTTTGAGAACTCAGAGTGAGTAAATTGGCCATTTTCATGCACTTTAAACCTTTCCATAAATCTTGTGTTTAGGGCCCCTGGAAGCATGAAAATCACTTTAAACATGCTAATTTTTAGCTCTAACACTGATGATTCACCTACAAATGTGAACTGACGTTCAAAAATAAAACATTTGAAAATGGAACATTTTCCACATTTCTGAAGCATGACGTAATGGGGGGTGTTATCTCTTTTGTCAAAAATCAGCCGTTTTTGATTGAACATTAAATGCCTCCAAATAGTATTTAATTCACTTCCCGAGCCCCTGGTAGTATGAAAATCACTTTAAACATGCTAATTTTAGCTCTAACACTGATGATCCACCTACAAATGTGAACTGACGTTCAAAAATAAAACATTTGAAAACGGACCATTTTCCACATTTCTGAAGCATGACGTAAAGGGTGGGTGTTATCTCTTTTGTCGAAAATCAGCCGTTTTTGCTTGAACATTAAATGCCTCCAAATTGTATTTAATTAACTTCCCGGGGTGAAGAAACTCGTTTTGAGTACTCAGAGTGAGTAAATTGGCCATTTTCATGCACTTTTAACCATTCCATAAATCTTGTGTTTAGGGCCCCTGGAAGCATGAAAATCACTTTAAACATGCTAATTTTAGCTCTAACACTGATGATCAACCTACAAATGTGAACTGACGTTCAAAAATAAAACATTTGAAAACGGACCATTTTCCACATTTCTGAAGCATGACGTAATGGGGGGGTGTTATCTCTTTTGTCAAAAATCAGCCGTTTTTGCTTGAACATTAAATGCCTCCAAATGGTATTTAATTCACTTCCCGAGCCCCTGGAAGCATGAAAATCACTTTAAACATGCTAATTTTAGCTCTAACACTGATGATCCACCTACAAATGTGAACCGACGTTCAAAAATAAAACATTTGAAAACGGATCATTTTCCACATTTCTGAAGCATGACGTAATGGGGGGGTGTTATCTCTTTTGTCGAAAATCAGCCGTTTTTGCTTGAACATTAAATGCTTCCAAATGGTATTTAATTAACTTCCCAGGGTGAAGAAACCTTTTTTGAGAACTCAGAGTGAGTAAATTGGCCATTTTCATGCACTTTAAACCTTTCCATAAATCTTGTGTTTAGAGCCCCTGGAAGCATGAAAATCACTTTAAACATGCTAATTTTTAGCTCTAACACTGATGATTCACCTACAAATGTGAACTGACGTTCAAAAATAAAACATTTGAAAACGGAACATTTTCCACATTTCTTAAGCATGACATAATGGGGGGTGTTATCTCTTTTGTCAAAAATCAGCCATTTTTGATTGATAATTAAATGCCTCCAAATAGTATTTAATTCACTTCCCGACCCCCTGGTAGCATGAAAATCACTTTAAACATGCTAATTTTAGCTCTAACACTGATGATCCACCTACAAATGTGAACTGACGTTCAAAAATAAAACATTTGAAAACGGACCATTTTCCACATTTCGGAAGCATGACGTAATGGGGGGGTGTTATCTCTTTTGTCAAAAATCAGCCGTTTTTGCTTGAACATTAAATGCCTCCAAATGGTATTTAATTCACTTCCCGAGCCCCTGGAAGCATGAAAATCACTTTAAACATGCTAATTTTAGCTCTAACACTGATGATCCACCTACAAATGTGAACCGACGTTCAAAAATAAAACATTTGAAAACGGATCATTTTCCACATTTCTGAAGCATGACGTAATGGGGGGGTGTTATCTCTTTTGTCGAAAATCAGCCGTTTTTGCTTGAACATTAAATGCTTCCAAATGGTATTTAATTAACTTCCCAGGGTGAAGAAACCTTTTTTGAGAACTCAGAGTGAGTAAATTGGCCATTTTCATGCACTTTAAACCTTTCCATAAATCTTGTGTTTAGGGCCCCTGGAAGCATGAAAATCACTTTAAACATGCTAATTTTTAGCTCTAACACTGATGATTCACCTACAAATGTGAACTGACGTTCAAAAATAAAACATTTGAAAACGGACCATTTTCCACATTTCTGAAGCATGACGTAATGGGGGGTGTTAGCTCTTTTGTCAAAAATCAGCCGTTTTTGATTGAACATTAAATGCCTCCAAATAGTATTTAATTCACTTCCCGAGCCCCTGGAAGCATGAAAATCACTTTAAACATGCTAATTTTAGCTCTAACACTGATGATCCACCTACAAATGTGAACTGACGTTCAAAAATAAAACATTTGAAAACGGACCATTCTCGACATTTCTGAAGCATGACGTATTGGGGGGGTGTTATCTCTTTTGTCGAAAATCAGCCGTTTTTGCTTGAACATTAAATGCCTCCAAATGGTATTTAATTAACTTCCCGGGGTGAAGAAACCCTTTTTGAGAACTCAGAGTGAGTAAATTGGCCATTTTCATGCACTTTTAACCATTCCATAAATCTTGTGTTTAGGGCCCCTGGAAGCATGAAAATCACTTTAAACATGCTAATTTTAGCTCTAACACTGATGATCAACCTACAAATGTGAACTGACGTTCAAAAATAAAACATTTGAAAACGGACCATTTTCCACATTTCTGAAGCATGACGTAATGGGGGGGTGTTATCTCTTTTGTCAAAAATCAGCCGTTTTTGCTTGAACATTAAATGCCTCCAAATGGTATTTAATTCACTTCCCGAGCCCCTGGAAGCATGAAAATCACTTTAAACATGCTAATTTTAGCTCTAACACTGATGATCCACCTACAAATGTGAACCGACGTTCAAAAATAAAACATTTGAAAACGGATCATTTTCCACATTTCTGAAGCATGACGTAATGGGGGGGGGGTGTTATCTCTTTTGTCGAAAATCAGCCGTTTTTGCTTGAACATTAAATGCTTCCAAATGGTATTTAATTAACTTCCCAGGGTGAAGAAACCTTTTTTGAGAACTCAGAGTGAGTAAATTGGCCATTATTAATGCACTTTAAACCTTTCCATAAATCTTGTGTTTAGGGCCCCTGGAAGCATGAAAATCACTTTAAACATGCTAATTTTTAGCTCTAACACTGATGATTCACCTACAAATGTGAACTGACGTTCAAAAATAAAACATTTGAAAACTGAACATTTTCCACATTTTTGAAGCATGACGTAATGGGGGGTGTTATCTCTTTTGTCAAAAATCAGCCGTTTTTGATTGAACATTAAATGCCTCCAAATAGTATTTAATTCACTTCCCGAGCCCCTGGTAGCATGAAAATCACTTTAAACATGCTAATTTTAGCTCTAACACTGATGATCCACCTACAAATGTGAACTGACGTTCAAAAATAAAACATTTGAAAACGGACCATTCTCCACATTTCTGAAGCATGACGTAATTGGGGGGTGTTATCTCTTTTGTCGAAAATCAGCCGTTTTTGCTTGAACATTAAATGCCTCCAAATGGTATTTAATTAACTTCCCGGGGTGAAGAAACCCTTTTTGAGAACTGAGAGTGAGTAAATTGGCCATTTTCATGCACTTTTAACAATTCCATAAATCTTGTGTTTAGGCCCCCTGGAAGCATGAAAATCACTTTAAACATGCTAATTTTAGCTCTAACACTGATGATCAACCTACAAATGTGAACTGACGTTCAAAAATAAAACATTTGAAAACGGACCATTTTCCACATTTCTGAAGCATGACGTAATGGGGGGGGGGTGTTATCTCTTTTGTCAAAAATCAGCCGTTTTTGCTTGAACATTAAATGCCTCCAAATAGTATTTAATTCACTTCCCGAGCCCCTGGAAGCATGAAAATCACTTTAAACATGCTAATTTTAGCTCTAACACTGATGATCAACCTACAAATGTGAACTGACGTTCAAAAATAAAACATTTGAAAACGGGCCATTTTCCACATTTCTGAAGCATGACGTAATGGGTGGTGTTATCTCTTTTGTCAAAAATCAGCCGTTTTTGCTTGAACATTAAATGCCTCCAAATAGTTTTTAATTCACTTCCCGAGCCCCTGGAAGCATGAAAATCACTTTAAACATGCTAATTTTAGCTCTAACACTGATGATCAACCTACAAATGTGAACTGACATTCAAAAATAAAACATTTGAAAACGGACCATTTTCCACATTTCTGAAGCATGACGTAATGGGGGGGTGTTATCTCTTTTGTCGAAAATCAGCCGTTTTTGCTTGAACATTAAAAGCCTCCAAATGGTATTTAATTAACTTCCCGGGGTGAAGAAATCCTTTTTGAGAACTCAGAGTGAGCAATTTTGGCCATTTTCATGCACTTTTAACCATTCCATAAATCTTGTGTTTAGGGCCCCTGGTAGCATGAAAATCACTTTAAACATGCTAATTTTAGCTCTAACACTGATGATCAACCTACAAATGTGAACTGACGTTCAAAAATAAAACATTTGAAAACGGACCATTTTTCACAATCCTGAAGCATGACGTAATGGGGGGGTGTTATCTCTTTTGTCAAAAATCAGCCGTTTTTGCTTGAACATTAAATTCCTCCAAATAGTATTTAATTCACTTCCCGAGCCCCTGGAAGCATGAAAATCACTTTAAACATGCTAATTTTAGCTCTAACACTGATGATCCACCTACAAATGTGAACTGACATTCAAAAATAAAACATTTGAAAACAGACCATTTTCCACATTTCTGAAGCATGACGTAATGGGGGGTGTTATCTCTTTTGTCAAAAAACAGCCATTTTTGCTTGAACATTAAATGCCTCCAAATAGTATTTAATTCACTTCCCGAGCCCCTGGAAGCATGAAAATCACTTTAAACATGCTAATTTTAGCTCTAACACTGATGATCAACCTACAAATGTGAACTGACGTTCAAAAATAAAACATTTGATAACGGACCATTTTCCACATTTCTGAAGCATGACGTAATGGGGGGGTGTTATCTCTTTTGTCGAAAATCAGCCGTTTTTGCTTGAACATTAAAAGCCTCCAAATGGTATTTAATTAACTTCCCGGGGTGAAGAAATCCTTTTTGAGAACTCAGAGTGAGTAAATTAGCCATTTTCATGCACTTTTAACCATTCCATAAATCTTGTGTTTAGGGCCCCTGGTAGCATGAAAATCACTTTAAACATGGTAATCTTAGCTCTATCACTGATGATCAACCTACAAATGTGAACTGACGTTCAAAAATAAAACATTTGTAAACGGACCATTTTTCACATTTCTGAAGCATGACGTAATGGGGGGGTGTTATCTCTTTTGTAAAAAATCAGCCGTTTTTGCTTGAAAATTAAATTCCTCCAAATAGTATTTAATTCACTTCCCGAGCCCCTGGAAGCATGAAAATCACTTTAAACATGCTAATTTTAGCTCTAACACTGATGATCCACCTACAAATGTGAACTGACATTCAAAAATAAAACATTTGAAAACGGACCATTTTCCACATTTCTGAAGCATGACGTAATGGGGGGGTGTGATCTCTTTTGTCAAAAATCAGCCGTTTTGGCTTGAACATTAAATGCCTCCAAATGGTATTTAATTAACTTCCCGGGGTGAAGAAACCCTTTTTGAGAACTCAGAGTGAGTAAATTGGCCATTTTCATGCACTTTTAACCATTCCATAAATCTTGTGTTTAGGGCCCCTGGAAGCATGAAAATCACTTTAAACATGCTAATTTTAGCTCTAACACTGATGATTCACCTACAAATGTGAACTGACGTTCAAAAATAAAACATTTGAAAACGGACCATTTTCCACATTTCTGAAGCATGACGTAATGGGGGGGTGTTATCTCTTTTGTCAAAAATCAGCCATTTTTGCTTGAACATTAAATGCCTCCAAATAGTATTTAATTCACTTCCCGAGCCCCTGGAAGCATGAAAATCACTTTAAACATGCTAATTTTAGCTCTAACACTGATGATCAACCTTCAAATGTGAACTGACGTTCAAAAATAAAACATTTGAAAACGGACCATTCTCCACATTTCTGAAGCATGACGTAATGGGGGGGTGTTATCTCTTTTGTCGAAAATCAGCCGTTTTTGCTTGAACATTAAATGCCTCCAAATGGTATTTAATTAACTTCCCGGGGTGAAGAAACCCTTTTTGAGAACTCAGAGTGAGTAAATTGGCCATTTTCATGCACTTTTAACCATTCCATAAATCTTGTGTTTAGGGCCCCTGGAGGCATGAAAATCACTTTAAACATGCTAATTTTAGCTCTAACACTGATGATCAACCTACAAATGTGAACTGACGTTCAAAAATAAAACATTTGAAAACGGACCATTTTCCACATTTCTGAAGCATGACGTAATGGGGGGGGTGTTATCTCTTTTGTCAAAAATCAGCTGTTTTTGCTTGAACATTAAATTCCTCCAAATAGTATTTAATTCACTTCCTGAGCCCCTGGAAGCATGAAAATCACTTTAAACATGCTAATTTTAGTTCTAACACTGATGATCCACCTAGAAATGTGAACTGACGTTCAAAAATAAAACATTTGAAAACGGACCATTTTCCACATTTCTGAAGCATGACGTAATGGGGGGGGTGTTATCTCTTTTGTCGAAAATCAGCCGTTTTTGCTTGAACATTAAATGCCTCTAAATGGTATTTAATTAACTTCCCGGGGTGAAGAAACCTTTTTTGAGAACTCAGAGTGAGTAAATTGGCCATTTTCATGCACTTTAAACCTTTCCATAAATCTTGTGTTTAGGGCCCCTGGAAGCATGAAAATCACTTTAAACATGCTAATTTTTAGCTCTAACACTGATGATTCACCTACAAATGTGAACTGACGTTCAAAAATAAAACATTTGAAAACGAACCATTTTCCACATTTCTGAAGCATGACGTGATGGGGGGTGTTATCTCTTTTGTCAAAAATCAGCCGTTTTTGATTGAACATTAAATGCCTCCAAATAGTATTTAATTCACTTCCCGAGCCCCTGGAAGCATGAAAATCACTTTAAACATGCTAATTTTAGCTCTAACACTGATGATCCACCTACAAATGTGAACTGACGTTCAAAAATAAAACATTTGAAAACGGACCATTCTCGACATTTCTGAAGCATGACGTATTGGGGGGTGTTATCTCTTTTGTCGAAAATCAGCTGTTTTTGCTTGAACATTAAATGCCTCCAAATGGTATTTAATAAACTTCCCGGGGTGAAGAAACCCTTTTTGAGAACTCAGAGTGAGTAAATTGGCCATTTTCATGCACTTTTAACCATTCCATAAATCTTGTGTTTAGGGCCCCTGGAAGCATGAAAATCACTTTAAACATGCTAATTTTAGCTCTAACACTGATGATCAACCTACAAATGTGAACTGACGTTCAAAAATAAAACATTTGAAAACGGACCATTTTCCACATTTCTGAAGCATGACGTAATGGGGGGTGTTATCTCTTTTGTCAAAAATCAGCCGTTTTTGCTTGAACATTAAATGCCTCCAAATGGTATTTAATTCACTTCCCGAGCCCCTGGAAGCATGAAAATCACTTTAAACATGCTCATTTTAGCTCTAACACTGATGATCCACCTACAAATGTGAACCGACGTTCAAAAATAAAACATTTGAAAACGGATCATTTTCCACATTTCTGAAGCATGACGTAATGGGGGGGTGTTATCTCTTTTGTCGAAAATCAGCCGTTTTTGCTTGAACATTAAATGCTTCCAAATGGTATTTAATTAACTTCCCAGGGTGAAGAAACCTTTCTTGAGAACTCAGAGTGAGTAAATTGGCCATTTTCATGCACTTTAAACCTTTCCATAAATCTTGTGTTTAGGGCCCTTGGAAGCATGAAAATCACTTTAAACATGCTAATTTTTAGCTCTAACACTGATGATTCACCTACAAATGTGAACTGACGTTCAAAAATAAAACATTTGAATACGGAACATTTTCCACATTTCTGAAGCATGACGTAATGGGGGGTGTTATCTCCTTTGTCAAAAATCAGCCGTTTTTGATTGAACATTAAATGCCTCCAAATAGTATTTAATTCACTTCCCGAGCCCCTGGAAGCATGAAAATCACTTTAAACATGCTAATTTTAGCTCTAACACTGATGATCCACCTACAAATGTGAACTGACGTTCAAAAATAAAACATTTGAAAACGGACCATTCTCGACATTTCTGAAGCATGACGTATTGGGGGGTGTTATCTCTTTTGTCGAAAATCAGCTGTTTTTGCTTGAACATTAAATGCCTCCAAATGGTATTTAATTAACTTCCCGGGGTGAAGAAACCCTTTTTGAGAACTCAGAGTGAGTAAATTGGCCATTTTCATGCACTTTTAACCATTCCATAAATCTTGTGTTTAGGGCCCCTGGAAGCATGAAAATCACTTTAAACATGCTAATTTTAGCTCTAACACTGATGATCAACCTACAAATGTGAACTGACGTTCAAAAATAAAACATTTGAAAACGGACCATTTTCCACATTTCTGAAGCATGACGTAATGGGGGGTGTTATCTCTTTTGTCAAAAATCAGCCGTTTTTGCTTGAACATTAAATGCCTCCAAATGGTATTTAATTCACTTCCCGAGCCCCTGGAAGCATGAAAATCACGTTAAACATGCTCATTTTAGCTCTAACACTGATGATCCACCTACAAATGTGAACCGACGTTCAAAAATAAAACATTTGAAAACGGATCATTTTCCACATTTCTGAAGCATGACGTAATGGGGGGGTGTTATCTCTTTTGTCGAAAATCAGCCGTTTTTGCTTGAACATTAAATGCTTCCAAATGGTATTTAATTAACTTCCCAGGGTGAAGAAACCTTTCTTGAGAACTCAGAGTGAGTTAATTGGCCATTTTCATGCACTTTAAACCTTTCCATAAATCTTGTGTTTAGGGCCCTTGGAAGCATGAAAATCACTTTAAACATGCTAATTTTTAGCTCTAACACTGATGATTCACCTACAAATGTGAACTGACGTTCAAAAATAAAACATTTGAATACGGAACATTTTCCACATTTCTGAAGCATGACGTAATGGGGGGTGTTATCTCCTTTGTCAAAAATCAGCCGTTTTTGATTGAACATTAAATGCCTCCAAATAGTATTTAATTCACTTCCCGAGCCCCTGGTAGCATGAAAATCACTTCAAACATGCTAATTTTAGCTCTAACACTGATGATCCACCTACAAATGTGAACTGACGTTCAAAAATAAAACATTTGAAAACGGACCATTCTCCACATTTCTGAAGCATGACGTAATGGGGGGGGTGTTATCTCTTTTGTCGAAAATCAGCCGTTTTTGCTTGAACATTAAATGCCTCCAAATGGTATTTAATTAACTTCCCGGGGTGAAGAAACCCTTTTTGAGAACTCAGAGTGAGTAAATTGGCCATTTTCATGCACTTTTAACCATTCCATAAATCTTGTGTTTAGGGCCCCTGGAAGCATGAAAATCACTTTAAACATGCTAATTTTAGCTCTAACACTGATGATCAACCTACAAATGTGAACTGACGTTCAAAAATAAAACATTTGAAAACGGACCATTTTCCACATTTCTGAAGCATGACGTAATGGGGGGGGGGTGTTATCTCTTTTGTCAAAAATCAGCCGTTTTTGCTTGAACATTAAATGCCTCCAAATAGTATTTAATTCACTTCCCGAGCCCCTGGAAGCATGAAAATCACTTTAAACATGCTAATTTTATCTCTAACACTGATGATCCACCTACAAATGTGAACTGACGTTCAAAAATAAAACATTTGAAAATGGATAATTTTTCACATTTCTGAAGCATGACGTAATGGGGGGGGGTGTTATCTCTTTTGTCGAAAATCAGCCGTTTTTGCTTGAACATTAAATGCCTCCAAATGGTATTTAATTAACTTCCCGGGGTGAAGAAATCCTTTTTGAGAACTCAGAGTGAGTAAATTGGCCATTTTCATGCACTTTTAACCATTCCATAAATCTTGTGTTTAGGGCCCCTGGTAGCATGAAAATCACTTTAAACATGCTAATTTTAGCTCTAACACTGATGATCAACCTACAAATGTGAACTGACGTTCAAAAATAAAACATTCGAAAACGGACCATTTTTCACATTTCTGAAGCATGACATAATGGGGGGGTGTTATCTCTTTTGTCAAAAATCAGCCGTTTTTGCTTGAACATTAAATTCCTCCAAATAGTATTTAATTCACTTCCCGAGCCCCTGGAAGCATGAAAATCACTTTAAACATGCTAATTTTAGCTCTAACACTGATGATCCACCTACAAATGTGAACTGACATTCAAAAATAAAACATTTGAAAACGGACCATTTTCCACATTTCTGAAGCATGACGTAATGGGGGGGTGTTATCTCTTTTGTCAAAAATCAGCCGTTTTTGCTTGAACATTAAATGCCTCCAAATGGTATTTAATGAACTTCCCGGGGTGAAGAAACCCTTTTTGAGAACTCAGAGTGAGTAAATTGGCCATTTTCATGCACTTTTAACCATTCCATAAATCTTGTGTTTAGGGCCCCTGGAAGCATGAAAATCACTTTAAACATGCTAATTTTAGCTCTAACACTGATGATCAACCTACAAATGTGAACTGACGTTCAAAAATAAAACATTTGAAAACAGACCATTTTCCACATTTCTGAAGCATGACGTAATGGGGGGGTGTTATCTCTTTTGTCAAAAATCAGCCATTTTTGCTTGAACATTAAATGCCTCCAAATAGTATTTAATTCACTTCCCGAGCCCCTGGAAGCATGAAAATCACTTTAAACATGCTAATTTTAGCTCTAACACTGATGATCAACCTACAAATGTGAACTGACGTTCAAAAATAAAACATTTGAAAACGGACAATTTTCCACATTTCTGAAGCATGACGTAATGGGGGGTGTTATCTCTTTTGTCGAAAATCAGCCGTTTTTGCTTGAACATTAAAAGCCTCCAAATGGTATTTAATTAACTTCCCAGGGTGAAGAAATCCTTTTTGAGAACTCAGAGTGAGTAAATTGGCCATTTTCATGCACTTTTAACCATTCCATAAATCTTGTGTTTAGGGCCCCTGGTAGCATGAAAATCACTTTAAACATGCTAATTTTAGCTCTAACACTGATGATCAACCTACAAATGTGAACTGACGTTCAAAAATAAAACATTTGAAAACGGACCATTTTTCACATTTCTGAAGCATGACGTAATGGGGGGGTGTTATCTCTTTTGTCAAAAATCAGCCGTTTTTGCTTGAAAATTAAATTCCTCCAAATAGTATTTAATTCACTTCCCGAGCCCCTGGAAGCATGAAAATCACTTTAAACATGCTAATTTTAGCTCTAACACTGATGATCCACCTACAAATGTGAACTGACATTCAAAAATAAAACATTTGAAAACGGACCATTTTCCACATTTCTGAAGCATGACGTAATGGGGGGGTGTGATCTCTTTTGTCAAAAATCAGCCGTTTTGGCTTGAACATTAAATGCCTCCAAATGGTATTTAATTAACTTCCCGGGGTGAAGAAACCCTTTTTGAGAACTCAGAGTGAGTAAATTGGCCATTTTCATGCACTTTTAACCATTCCATAAATCTTGTGTTTAGGGCCCCTGGAAGCATGAAAATCACTTTAAACATGCTAATTTTAGCTCTAACACTGATGATTCACCTACAAATGTGAACTGACGTTCAAAAATAAAACATTTGAAAACGGACCATTTTCCACATTTCTGAAGCATGACGTAATGGGGGGGTGTTATCTCTTTTGTCAAAAATCAGCCATTTTTGCTTGAACATTAAATGCCTCCAAATAGTATTTAATTCACTTCCCGAGCCCCTGGAAGCATGAAAATCACTTTAAACATGCTAATTTTAGCTCTAACACTGATGATCAACCTTCAAATGTGAACTGACGTTCAAAAATAAAACATTTGAAAACGGACCATTTTCCACATTTCTGAAGCATGACGTAATGGGGGGGTGTTATCTCTTTTGTCAAAAATCAGCCGTTTTTGATTGAACATTAAATGCCTCCAAATAGTATTTAATTCACTTCCCGAGCCCCTGGAAGCATGAAAATCACTTTAAACATGCTAATTTTAGCTCTAACACTGATGATCCACCTACAAATGTGAACTGACGTTCAAAAATAAAACATTTGAAAACGGACCATTCTCCACATTTCTGAAGCATGACGTAATGGGGGGGTGTTATCTCTTTTGTCGAAAATCAGCCGTTTTTGCTTGAACATTAAATGCCTCCAAATGGTATTTAATTAACTTCCCGGGGTGAAGAAACCCTTTTTGAGAACTCAGAGTGAGTAAATTGGCCATTTTCATGCACTTTTAACCATTCCATAAATCTTGTGTTTAGGGCCCCTGGAGGCATGAAAATCACTTTAAACATGCTAATTTTAGCTCTAACACTGATGATCAACCTACAAATGTGAACTGACGTTCAAAAATAAAACATTTGAAAACGGACCATTTTCCACATTTCTGAAGCATGACGTAATGGGGGGGGTGTTATCTCTTTTGTCAAAAATCAGCTGTTTTTGCTTGAACATTAAATTCCTCCAAATAGTATTTAATTCACTTCCTGAGCCCCTGGAAGCATGAAAATCACTTTAAACATGCTAATTTTAGTTCTAACACTGATGATCCACCTAGAAATGTGAACTGACGTTCAAAAATAAAACATTTGAAAACGGACCATTTTCCACATTTCTGAAGCATGACGTAATGGGGGGGGGTGTTATCTCTTTTGTCGAAAATCAGCCGTTTTTGCTTGAACATTAAATGCCTCTAAATGGTATTTAATTAACTTCCCGGGGTGAAGAAACCTTTTTTGAGAACTCAGAGTGAGTAAATTGGCCATTTTCATGCACTTTAAACCTTTCCATAAATCTTGTGTTTAGGGCCCCTGGAAGCATGAAAATCACTTTAAACATGCTAATTTTTAGCTCTAACACTGATGATTCACCTACAAATGTGAACTGACGTTCAAAAATAAAACATTTGAAAACGAACCATTTTCCACATTTCTGAAGCATGACGTGATGGGGGGTGTTATCTCTTTTGTCAAAAATCAGCCGTTTTTGATTGAACATTAAATGCCTCCAAATAGTATTTAATTCACTTCCCGAGCCCCTGGAAGCATGAAAATCACTTTAAACATGCTAATTTTAGCTCTAACACTGATGATCCACCTACAAATGTGAACTGACGTTCAAAAATAAAACATTTGAAAACGGACCATTCTCGACATTTCTGAAGCATGACGTATTGGGGGGTGTTATCTCTTTTGTCGAAAATCAGCTGTTTTTCTTGAACATTAAATGCCTCCAAATGGTATTTAATTAACTTCCCGGGGTGAAGAAACCCTTTTTGAGAACTCAGAGTGAGTAAATTGGCCATTTTCATGCACTTTTAACCATTCCATAAATCTTGTGTTTAGGGCCCCTGGAAGCATGAAAATCACTTTAAACATGCTAATTTTAGCTCTAACACTGATGATCAACCTACAAATGTGAACTGACGTTCAAAAATAAAACATTTGAAAACGGACCATTTTCCACATTTCTGAAGCATGACGTAATGGGGGGTGTTATCTCTTTTGTCAAAAATCAGCCGTTTTTGCTTGAACATTAAATGCCTCCAAATGGTATTTAATTCACTTCCCGAGCCCCTGGAAGCATGAAAATCACTTTAAACATGCTCATTTTAGCTCTAACACTGATGATCCACCTACAAATGTGAACCGACGTTCAAAAATAAAACATTTGAAAACGGATCATTTTCCACATTTCTGAAGCATGACGTAATGGGGGGGTGTTATCTCTTTTGTCGAAAATCAGCCGTTTTTGCTTGAACATTAAATGCTTCCAAATGGTATTTAATTAACTTCCCAGGGTGAAGAAACCTTTCTTGAGAACTCAGAGTGAGTAAATTGGCCATTTTCATGCACTTTAAACCTTTCCATAAATCTTGTGTTTAGGGCCCTTGGAAGCATGAAAATCACTTTAAACATGCTAATTTTTAGCTCTAACACTGATGATTCACCTACAAATGTGAACTGACGTTCAAAAATAAAACATTTGAATACGGAACATTTTCCACATTTCTGAAGCATGACGTAATGGGGGGTGTTATCTCCTTTGTCAAAAATCAGCCGTTTTTGATTGAACATTAAATGCCTCCAAATAGTATTTAATTCACTTCCCGAGCCCCTGGTAGCATGAAAATCACTTCAAACATGCTAATTTTAGCTCTAACACTGATGATCCACCTACAAATGTGAACTGACGTTCAAAAATAAAACATTTGAAAACGGACCATTCTCCACATTTCTGAAGCATGACGTAATGGGGGGGGTGTTATCTCTTTTGTCGAAAATCAGCCGTTTTTGCTTGAACATTAAATGCCTCCAAATGGTATTTAATTAACTTCCCGGGGTGAAGAAACCCTTTTTGAGAACTCAGAGTGAGTAAATTGGCCATTTTCATGCACTTTTAACCATTCCATAAATCTTGTGTTTAGGGCCCCTGGAAGCATGAAAATCACTTTAAACATGCTAATTTTAGCTCTAACACTGATGATCAACCTACAAATGTGAACTGACGTTCAAAAATAAAACATTTGAAAACGGACCATTTTCCACATTTCTGAAGCATGACGTAATGGGGGGGGTGTTATCTCTTTTGTCAAAAATCAGCCGTTTTTGCTTGAACATTAAATGCCTCCAAATAGTATTTAATTCACTTCCCGAGCCCCTGGAAGCATGAAAATCACTTTAAACATGCTAATTTTTAGCTCTAACACTGATGATTCACCTACAAATGTGAACTGACGTTCAAAATAAAACATTTGAAAATGGAACATTTTCCACTTTTCTGAAGCCATGACGTAATGGGGGTGTTATCTCTTTTTGTTCAAAAATCAGCCGTTTTTGATTGAACATTAAATGCCTCCAAATAGTATTTAATTCACTTCCCGAGCCCCTGGTAGCATGAAAATCACTTTAAACATGCTAATTTTAGCTCTAACACTGATGATCCACCTACAAATGTGAACTGACGTTCAAAAATAAAACATTTGAAAACGGACCATTCTCCACATTTCTGAAGCATGACGTAATGGGGGGGTGTTATCTCTTTTGTCGAAAATCAGCCATTTTTTGCTTGAACATTAAATGCCTCCAAATGGTATTTAATTAACTTCCCGGGGTGAAGAAACCCTTTTTGAGAACTCAGAGTGAGTAAATTGGCCATTTCATGCACTTTTAACCATTCCATAAATCTTGTGTTTAGGGCCCCTGGAAGCATGAAAATCAACTTTAAACATGCTAATTTTAGCTCTAACACTGATGATCAACCTACAAATGTGAACTGACGTTCAAAAATAAAACATTTGAAAACGGACCATTTTCCACATTTCTGAAGCATGACGTAATGGGGGGGGTGTTATCTCTATTGTCAAAAATCAGCCGTTTTTGCTTGAACATTAAATGCCTCCAAATAGTATTTAATTCACTTCCCGAGCCCCTGGAAGCATGAAAATCACTTTAAACATGCTAATTTTAGCTCTAACACTGATGATCCACCTACAAATGTGAACTGACGTTCAAAAATAAAACATTTGAAAATGGATAATTTTTCACATTTCTGAAGCATGACGTAATGGGGGGGGTGTTATCTCTTTTGTCGAAAATCAGCCGTTTTTGCTTGAACATTAAATGCCTCCAAATGGTATTTAATTAACTTCCCGGGGTGAAGAAACCCTTTTTGAGAACTCAGAGTGAGTAAATTGGCCATTTTCATGCACTTTTAACCATTCCATAAATCTTGTGTTTAGGGCCCCTGGAAGCATGAAAATCACTTTAAACATGCTAATTTTAGCTCTAACACTGATGATCAACCTACAAATGTGAACTGACGTTCAAAAATAAAACATTTGAAAACGGACCATTTTCCACATTTCTGAAGCATGACGTAATGGGGGGTGTTATCTCTTTTGTCAAAAATCAGCCGTTTTTGCTTGAACATTAAATGCCTCCAAATGGTATTTAATTCACTTCCCGAGCCCCTGGAAGCATGAAAATCACTTTAAACATGCTCATTTTAGCTCTAACACTGATGATCCACCTACAAATGTGAACCGACGTTCAAAAATAAAACATTTGAAAACGGATCATTTTCCACATTTCTGAAGCATGACGTAATGGGGGGGTGTTATCTCTTTTGTCGAAAATCAGCCGTTTTTGCTTGAACATTAAATGCTTCCAAATGGTATTTAATTAACTTCCCAGGGTGAAGAAACCTTTCTTGAGAACTCAGAGTGAGTAAATTGGCCATTTTCATGCACTTTAAACCTTTCCATAAATCTTGTGTTTAGGGCCCTTGGAAGCATGAAAATCACTTTAAACATGCTAATTTTTAGCTCTAACACTGATGATTCACCTACAAATGTGAACTGACGTTCAAAAATAAAACATTTGAATACGGAACATTTTCCACATTTCTGAAGCATGACGTAATGGGGGGTGTTATCTCCTTTGTCAAAAATCAGCCGTTTTTGATTGAACATTAAATGCCTCCAAATAGTATTTAATTCACTTCCCGAGCCCCTGGTAGCATGAAAATCACTTCAAACATGCTAATTTTAGCTCTAACACTGATGATCCACCTACAAATGTGAACTGACGTTCAAAAATAAAACATTTGAAAACGGACCATTCTCCACATTTCTGAAGCATGACGTAATGGGGGGGGTGTTATCTCTTTTGTCGAAAATCAGCCGTTTTTGCTTGAACATTAAATGCCTCCAAATGGTATTTAATTAACTTCCCGGGGTGAAGAAACCCTTTTTGAGAACTCAGAGTGAGTAAATTGGCCATTTTCATGCACTTTTAACCATTCCATAAATCTTGTGTTTAGGGCCCCTGGAAGCATGAAAATCACTTTAAACATGCTAATTTTAGCTCTAACACTGATGATCAACCTACAAATGTGAACTGACGTTCAAAAATAAAACATTTGAAAACGGACCATTTTCCACATTTCTGAAGCATGACGTAATGGGGGGGGGTGTTATCTCTTTTGTCAAAAATCAGCCGTTTTTGCTTGAACATTAAATGCCTCCAAATAGTATTTAATTCACTTCCCGAGCCCCTGGAAGCATGAAAATCACTTTAAACATGCTAATTTTTAGCTCTAACACTGATGATTCACCTACAAATGTGAACTGACGTTCAAAAATAAAACATTTGAAAATGGAACATTTTCCACTTTTCTGAAGCATGACGTAATGGGGGGTGTTATCTCTTTTGTCAAAAATCAGCCGTTTTTGATTGAACATTAAATGCCTCCAAATAGTATTTAATTCACTTCCCGAGCCCCTGGTAGCATGAAAATCACTTTAAACATGCTAATTTTAGCTCTAACACTGATGATCCACCTACAAATGTGAACTGACGTTCAAAAATAAAACATTTGAAAACGGACCATTCTCCACATTTCTGAAGCATGACGTAATGGGGGGGTGTTATCTCTTTTGTCGAAAATCAGCCATTTTTGCTTGAACATTAAATGCCTCCAAATGGTATTTAATTAACTTCCCGGGGTGAAGAAACCCTTTTTGAGAACTCAGAGTGAGTAAATTGGCCATTTTCATGCACTTTTAACCATTCCATAAATCTTGTGTTTAGGGCCCCTGGAAGCATGAAAATCACTTTAAACATGCTAATTTTAGCTCTAACACTGATGATCAACCTACAAATGTGAACTGACGTTCAAAAATAAAACATTTGAAAACGGACCATTTTCCACATTTCTGAAGCATGACGTAATGGGGGGGGTGTTATCTCTATTGTCAAAAATCAGCCGTTTTTGCTTGAACATTAAATGCCTCCAAATAGTATTTAATTCACTTCCCGAGCCCCTGGAAGCATGAAAATCACTTTAAACATGCTAATTTTAGCTCTAACACTGATGATCCACCTACAAATGTGAACTGACGTTCAAAAATAAAACATTTGAAAATGGATAATTTTTCACATTTCTGAAGCATGACGTAATGGGGGGGGTGTTATCTCTTTTGTCGAAAATCAGCCGTTTTTGCTTGAACATTAAATGCCTCCAAATGGTATTTAATTAACTTCCCGGGGTGAAGAAACCCTTTTTGAGAACTCAGAGTGAGTAAATTGGCCATTTTCATGCACTTTTAACCATTCCATAAATCTTGTGTTTAGGGCCCCTGGAAGCATGAAAATCACTTTAAACATGCTAATTTTAGCTCTAACACTGATCAACCTACAAATGTGAACTCACGTTCAAAAATAAAACATTTGAAAACGGACCATTTTCCACATTTCTGAAGCATGACGTAATGGGGGGGTGTTATCTCTTTTGTCAAAAATCAGCCGTTTTTGCTTGAACATTAAATGCCTCCAAATAGTATTGAATTCACTTCCCGAGCCCCTGGAAGCATGAAAATCACTTTAAACATGCTAATTTTAGCTCTAACACTGATGATCAACAAACAAATGTGAACTGACGTTCAAAAATAAAACATTTGAAAACGGACCATTTTCCACATTTCTGAAGCATGACGTAATGGGGGGGTGTTATCTCTTTTGTCGAAAATCAGCCGTTTTTGCTTGAACATTAAAAGCCTCCAAATGGTATTTAATTAACTTCCCGGGGTGAAGAAATCCTTTTTGAGAACTCAGAGTGAGTAAATTGGCCATTTTCATGCACTTTTAACCATTCCATAAATCTTGTGTTTAGGGCCCCTGGTAGCAAGAAAATCACTTTAAACATGCTAATTTTAGCTCTAACACTGATGATCAACCTACAAATGTGAA
The DNA here is from genome assembly GCF_964263255.1 of Lissotriton vulgaris. Taxonomy (NCBI): domain Eukaryota; kingdom Metazoa; phylum Chordata; class Amphibia; order Caudata; family Salamandridae; genus Lissotriton; species Lissotriton vulgaris. Next base: position 656,602 of record NW_028252962.1, read on the forward strand.
CTGACGTTCAAAAATAAAACATTTGAAAACGGACCATTTTTCACATTTCTGAAGCATGACGTAATGGGGTGGTGTTATCTCTTTTGTCAAAAATCAGCCGTTTTTGCTTGAAAATTAAATTCCTCCAAATAGTATTTAATTCACTTCCCGAGCCCCTGGAAGCATGAAAATCACTTTAAACATGCTAATTTTAGCTCTAACACTGATGATCAACCTACAAATGTGAACTGACGTTCAAAAATAAAACATTTGAAAACGGACCATTTTCCACATTTCTGAAGCATGACGTAATGGGGGGGTGTTATCTCTTTTGTCAAAAATCAGCTGTTTTTGCTTGAACATTAAATTCCTCCAAATAGTATTTAATTCACTTCCTGAGCCCACGGAAGCATGAAAATCACTTTAAACATGCTAATTTTAGCTCTAACACTGATGATCCACCTACAAATGTGAACTGACGTTCAAAAATAAAACATTTGAAAACGGACCATTTTCCACATTTCTGAAGCATGACGTAATGGGGGGGTGTTATCTCTTTTGTCGAAAATCAGCCGTTTTTGCTTGAACATTAAAAGCCTCCAAATGGTATTTAATTAACTTCCCGGGGTGAAGAAATCCTTTTTGAGAATTCAGAGTGAGTAAATTGGCCATTTTCATGCACTTTTAACCATTCCATAAATCTTGTGTTTAAGGCCCCTGGTAGCATGAAAATCACTTTAAACATGCTAATTTTAGCTCTAACACTGATGATCAGCCTACAAATGTGAACTGACGTTCAAAAATAAAACATTTGAAAACGGACCATTTTTCACATTTCTGAAGCATGACGTAATGGGGGGGGTGTTATCTCTTTTGTCAAAAATCAGCCGTTTTTGCTTGAACATTAAATTCCTCCAAATAGTATTTAATTCACTTCCCGAGCCCCTGGAAGCATGAAAATCACTTTAAACATGCTAATTTTAGCTCTAACACTGATGATCCACCTACAAATGTGAACTGACATTCAAAAATAAAACATTTGAAAATGGACCATTTTCCACATTTCTGTAACATGACGTAATGGGGGGGTGTTATCTCTTTTGTCGAAAATCAGCCGTTTTTGCTTGAACATTAAATGCCTCTAAATGGTATTTAATTAACTTCCCGGGGTGAAGAAACCTTTTTTGAGAACTCAGAGTGAGTAAATTGGCCATTTTCATGCACTTTAAACCTTTCCATAAATCTTGTGTTTAGGGCCCCTGGAAGCATGAAAATCACTTTAAACATGCTAATTTTTAGCTCTAACACTGATGATTCACCTACAAATGTGAACTGACGTTCAAAAATAAAACATTTGAAAACGGACCATTTTCCACATTTCTGAAGCATGACGTAATGGGGGGTGTTATCTCTTTTGTCAAAAATCAGCCGTTTTTGATTGAACATTAAATGCCTCCAAATAGTATTTAATTCACTTCCCGAGCCCCTGGAAGCATGAAAATCACTTTAAACATGCTAATTTTAGCTCTAACACTGATGATCCACCTACAAATGTGAACTGACGTTCAAAAATAAAACATTTGAAAACGGACCATTCTCGACATTTCTGAAGCATGACGTATTGGGGGGGTGTTATCTCTTTTGTCGAAAATCAGCCGTTTTTGCTTGAACATTAAATGCCTCCAAATGGTATTTAATTAACTTCCCGGGGTGAAGAAACCCTTTTTGAGAACTCAGAGTGAGTAAATTGGCCATTTTCATGCACTTTTAACCATTCCATAAATCTTGTGTTTAGGGCCCCTGGAAGCATGAAAATCACTTTAAACATGCTAATTTTAGCTCTAACACTGATGATCAACCTACAAATGTGAACTGACGTTCAAAAATAAAACATTTGAAAACGGACCATTTTCCACATTTCTGAAGCATGACGTAATGGGGGGTGTTATCTCTTTTGTCAAAAATCAGCCGTTTTTGCTTGAACATTAAATGCCTCCAAATGGTATTTAATTCACTTCCCGAGCCCCTGGAAGCATGAAAATCACTTTAAACATGCTAATTTTAGCTCTAACACTGATGATCCACCTACAAATGTGAACCGACGTTCAAAAATAAAACATTTGAAAACGGATCATTTTCCACATTTCTGAAGCATGACGTAATGGGGGGGGGTGTTATCTCTTTTGTCGAAAATCAGCCGTTTTTGCTTGAACATTAAATGCTTCCAAATGGTATTTAATTAACTTCCCAGGGTGAAGAAACCTTTTTTGAGAACTCAGAGTGAGTAAATTGGCCATTTTCATGCACTTTAAACCTTTCCATAAATCTTGTGTTTAGGGCCCCTGGAAGCATGAAAATCACTTTAAACATGCTAATTTTTAGCTCTAACACTGATGATTCACCTACAAATGTGAACTGACGTTCAAAAATAAAACATTTGAAAACTGAACATTTTCCACATTTCTGAAGCATGACGTAATGGGGGGTGTTATCTCTTTTGTCAAAAATCAGCCGTTTTTGATTGAACATTAAATGCCTCCAAATAGTATTTAATTCACTTCCCGAGCCCCTGGTAGCATGAAAATCACTTTAAACATGCTAATTTTAGCTCTAACACTGATGATCCACCTACAAATGTGAACTGACGTTCAAAAATAAAACATTTGAAAACGGACCATTCTCCACATTTCTGAAGCATGACGTAATGTGGGGGTGTTATCTCTTTTGTCGAAAATCAGCCGTTTTTGCTTGAACATTAAATGCCTCCAAATGGTATTTAATTAACTTCCCGGGGTGAAGAAACCCTTTTTGAGAACTCAGAGTGAGTAAATTGGCCATTTTCATGCACTTTTAACCATTCCATAAATCTTGCGTTTAGGGCCCCTGGAAGCATGAAAATCACTTTAAACATGCTAATTTTAGCTCTAACACTGATGATCAACCTACAAATGTGAACTGACGTTCAAAAATAAAACATTTGAAAACGGACCATTTTCCACATTTCTGAAGCATGACGTAATGGGGGGGGTGTTATCTCTTTTGTCAAAAATCAGCCGTTTTTGCTTGAACATTAAATGCCTCCAAATAGTATTTAATTCACTTCCCGAGCCCCTGGAAGCATGAAAATCACTTTAAACATGCTAATTTTAGCTCTAACACTGATGATCCACCTACAAATGTGAACTGACGTTCAAAAATAAAACATTTGAAAATGGATAATTTTTACATTTCTGAAGCATGACGTAATGGGGGGGGTGTTATCTCTTTTGTCGAAAATCAGCCGTTTTTGCTTGAACATTAAATGCCTCCAAATGGTATTTAATTAACTTCCCGGGGTGAAGAAACCCTTTTTGAGAACTCAGAGTGAGTAAATTGGCCATTTTCATGCACTTTTAACCATTCCATAAATCTTGTGTTTAGGGCCCCTGGAAGCATGAAAATCACTTTAAACATGCTAATTTTAGCTCTAACACTGATGATCAACCTACAAATGTGAACTGACGTTCAAAAATAAAACATTTGAAAACGGACCATTTTCCACATTTCTGAAGCATGACGTAATGGGGGGGTGTTATCTCTTTTGTCAAAAATCAGCTGTTTTTGCTTGAACATTAAATTCCTCCAAATAGTATTTAATTCACTTCCTGAGCCCACGGAAGCATGAAAATCACTTTAAACATGCTAATTTTAGCTCTAACACTGATGATCCACCTACAAATGTGAACTGACGTTCAAAAATAAAACATTTGAAAACGGACCATTTTCCACATTTCTGAAGCATGACGTAATGGGGGGGTGTTATCTCTTTTGTCGAAAATCAGCCGTTTTTGCTTGAACATTAAAAGCCTCCAAATGGTATTTAATTAACTTCCCGGGGTGAAGAAATCCTTTTTGAGAATTCAGAGTGAGTAAATTGGCCATTTTCATGCACTTTTAACCATTCCATAAATCTTGTGTTTAAGGCCCCTGGTAGCATGAAAATCACTTTAAACATGCTAATTTTAGCTCTAACACTGATGATCAACCTACAAATGTGAACTGACGTTCAAAAATAAAACATTTGAAAACGGACCATTTTTCACATTTCTGAAGCATGACGTAATGGGGGGGTGTTATCTCTTTTGTCAAAAATCAGCCGTTTTTGCTTGAACATTAAATTCCTCCAAATAGTATTTAATTCACTTCCCGAGCCCCTGGAAGCATGAAAATCACTTTAAACATGCTAATTTTAGCTCTAACACTGATGATCCACCTACAAATGTGAACTGACATTCAAAAATAAAACATTTGAAAATGGACCATTTTCCACATTTCTGAAGCATGACGTAATGGGGGGGGTGTTATCTCTTTTGTCGAAAATCAGCCGTTTTTGCTTGAACATTAAATGCCTCTAAATGGTATTTAATTAACTTCCCGGGGTGAAGAAACCTTTTTTGAGAACTCAGAGTGAGTAAATTGGCCATTTTCATGCACTTTAAACCTTTCCATAAATCTTGTGTTTAGGGTCCCTGGAAGCATGAAAATCACTTTAAACATGCTAATTTTTAGCTCTAACACTGATGATTCACCTACAAATGTGAACTGACGTTCAAAAATAAAACATTTGAAAACGGAACATTTTCCACATTTTTGAAGCATGACGTAATGGGGGGTGTTATCTCTTTTGTCAAAAATCAGCCGTTTTTGATTGAACATTAAATGCCTCCAAATAGTATTTAATTCACTTCCCGAGCCCCTGGTAGCATGAAAATCACTTTAAACATGCTAATTTTAGCTCTAACACTGATGATCAACCTACAAATGTGAACTGACGTTCAAAAATAAAACATTTGAAAACGGACCATTTTCCACATTTCTGAAGCATGACGTAATGGGGGGGGGTGTTATCTCTTTTGTCAAAAATCAGCCGTTTTTGCTTGAACATTAAATGCCTCCAAATAGTATTTAATTCACTTCCCGAGCCCCTGGAAGCATGAAAATCACTTTAAACATGCTAATTTTAGCTCTAACACTGATGATCAACCTACAAATGTGAACTGACGTTCAAAAATAAAACATTTGAAAACGGGCCATTTTCCACATTTCTGAAGCATGACGTAATGGGTGGTGTTATCTCTTTTGTCAAAAATCAGCCGTTTTTGCTTGAACATTAAATGCCTCCAAATGGTATTTAATTCACTTCCCGAGCCCCTGGAAGCATGAAAATCACTTTAAACATGCTAATTTTAGCTCTAACACTGATGATCAACCTACAAATGTGAACTGACGTTCAAAAATAAAACATTTGAAAACGGGCCATTTTCCACATTTCTGAAGCATGACGTAATGGGGGGTGTTATCTCTTTTGTCAAAAATCAGCCGTTTTTGCTTGAACATTAAATGCCTCCAAATGGTATTTAATTCACTTCCCGAGCCCCTGGAAGCATGAAAATCACTTTAAACATGCTAATTTTAGCTCTAACACTGATGATCCACCTACAAATGTGAACCGACGTTCAAAAATAAAACATTTGAAAACGGATCATTTTCCACATTTCTGAAGCCTGACGTAATGGGGGGGGGGTGTTATCTCTTTTGTCGAAAATCAGCCGTTTTTGCTTGAACATTAAATGCTTCCAAATGGTATTTAATTAACTTCCCAGGGTGAAGAAACCTTTTTTGAGAACTCAGAGTGAGTAAATTGGCCATTATTAATGCACTTTAAACCTTTCCATAAATCTTGTGTTTAGGGCCCCTGGAAGCATGAAAATCACTTTAAACATGCTAATTTTTAGCTCTAACACTGATGATTCACCTACAAATGTGAACTGACGTTCAAAAATAAAACATTTGAAAACGGAACATTTTCCACATTTTTGAAGCATGACGTAATGGGGGGTGTTATCTCTTTTGTCAAAAATCAGCCGTTTTTGATTGAACATTAAATGCCTCCAAATAGTATTTAATTCACTTCCCGAGCCCCTGGTAGCATGAAAATCACTTTAAACATGCTAATTTTAGCTCTAACACTGATGATCAACCTACAAATGTGAACTGACGTTCAAAAATAAAACATTTGAAAACGGACCATTTTCCACATTTCTGAAGCATGACGTAATGGGGGGGGGTGTTATCTCTTTTGTCAAAAATCAGCCGTTTTTGCTTGAACATTAAATGCCTCCAAATAGTATTTAATTCACTTCCCGAGCCCCTGGAAGCATGAAAATCACTTTAAACATGCTAATTTTAGCTCTAACACTGATGATCAACCTACAAATGTGAACTGACGTTCAAAAATAAAACATTTGAAAACGGGCCATTTTCCACATTTCTGAAGCATGACGTAATGGGTGGTGTTATCTCTTTTGTCAAAAATCAGCCGTTTTTGCTTGAACATTAAATGCCTCCAAATAGTTTTTAATTCACTTCCCGAGCCCCTGGAAGCATGAAAATCACTTTAAACATGCTAATTTTAGCTCTAACACTGATGATCAACCTACAAATGTGAACTGACATTCAAAAATAAAACATTTGAAAACGGACCATTTTCCACATTTCTGAAGCATGACGTAATGGGGGGGGTGTTATCTCTTTTGTCGAAAATCAGCCGTTTTTGCTTGAACATTAAAAGCCTCCAAATGGTATTTAATTAACTTCCCGGGGTGAAGAAATCCTTTTTGAGAACTCAGAGTGAGCAATTTTGGCCATTTTCATGCACTTTTAACCATTCCATAAATCTTGTGTTTAGGGCCCCTGGTAGCATGAAAATCACTTTAAACATGCTAATTTTAGCTCTAACACTGATGATCAACCTACAAATGTGAACTGACGTTCAAAAATAAAACATTTGAAAACGGACCATTTTTCACAATCCTGAAGCATGACGTAATGGGGGGGTGTTATCTCTTTTGTCAAAAATCAGCCGTTTTTGCTTGAACATTAAATTCCTCCAAATAGTATTTAATTCACTTCCCGAGCCCCTGGAAGCATGAAAATCACTTTAAACATGCTAATTTTAGCTCTAACACTGATGATCCACCTACAAATGTGAACTGACATTCAAAAATAAAACATTTGAAAACGGACCATTTTCCACATTTCTGAAGCATGATGTAATGGGGGGGTGTTATCTCGTTTGTCAAAAATCAGCCGTTTTTGCTTGAACATTAAATGCCTCCAAATGGTATTTTATTAACTTCCTGGGGTGAAGAAACCCTTTTTGAGAACTCAGAGTGAGTAAATTGGCCATTTTCATGCACTTTTAACCATTCCATAAATCTTGTGTTTAGGGCCCCTGGAAGCATGAAATCACTTTAAACATGCTAATTTTAGCTCTAACACTGATGATCAACCTACAAATGTGAACTGACGTTCAAAAATAAAACATTTGAAAACTGACTTTTTTCCACATTTCTGAAGCATGACGTAATGGGGGGGTGTTATCTCTTTTGTCAAAAATCAGCCGTTTTTGCTTGAACATTAAATTCCTCCAAATAGTATTTAATTCACTTCCCGAGCCCCTGGAAGCATGAAAATCACTTTAAACATGCTAATTTTAGCTCTAACACTGATGATCCACCTACAAATGTGAACTGACGTTCAAAAATAAAACATTTGAAAACGGACCATTTTCCACATTTCTGAAGCATGACGTAATGGGGGGGTGTTATCTCTTTTGTCGAAAATCAGCCGTTTTTGCTTGAACATTAAATGCCTCCAAATTGTATTTAATTAACTTCCCGGGGTGAAGAAACTCTTTTTGAGAACTCAGAGTAAGTAAATTGGCCATTTTCATGCACTTTTAACCATTCCATAAATCTTGTGTTTAGGGCCCCTGGAAGCATGAAATCACTTTAAACATGCTAATTTTAGCTCTAACACTGATGATCAACCTACAAATGTGAACTGACGTTCAAAAAAAAAACATTTGAAAACTGACTTTTTTCCACATTTCTGAAGCATGACGTAATGGGGGGTGTTATCTCTTTTGTCAAAAATCAGCCGTTTTTGCTTGAACATTAAATTCCTCCAAATAGTATTTAATTCACTTCCCGAGCCCCTGGAAGCATGAAAATCACTTTAAACATGCTAATTTTAGCTCTAACACTGATGATCCACCTACAAATGTGAACTGACGTTCAAAAATAAAACATTTGAAAACGGACCATTTTCCACATTTCTGAAGCATGACGTAATGGGGGGGTGTTATCTCTTTTGTCGAAAATCAGCCGTTTTTGCTTGAACATTAAATGCCTCCAAATTGTATTTAATTAACTTCCCGGGGTGAAGAAACTCTTTTTGAGAACTCAGAGTGAGTAAATTGGCCATTTTCATGCACTTTTAACCATTCCATAAATCTTGTGTTTAGGGCCCCTGGAAGCATGAAAATCACTTTAAACATGCTAATTTTGGCTCTAACACTGATGATCAACCTACAAATGTGAACTGACGTTCAAAAATAAAACATTTGAAAACGGACCATTTTCCACATTTCTGAAGCATGACGTAATGGGGGGGTGTTATCCCTTTTGTCAAAAATCAGCCGTTTTTGCTTGAACATTAAATGCCTCCAAATGGTATTTAATTCACTTCCCGAGCCCCTGGAAGCATGAAAATCACTTTAAACATGCTAATTTTAGCTCTAACACTGATGATCCACCTACAAATGTGAACCGACGTTCAAAAATAAAACATTTGAAAACGGATCATTTTCTACATTTCTGAAGCATGACGTAATGGGGGGGTGTTATCTCTTTTGTCGAAAATCAGCCGTTTTTGCTTGAACATTAAATGCCTCCAAATGGTATTTAATTAACTTCCCGGGGTGAAGAAACCCTTTTTGAGAACTCAGAGTGAGTAAATTGGCCATTTTCATGCACTTTTAACCATTCCATAAATCTTGTGTTTAGGGCCCCTGGAAGCATGAAAATCACTTTAAACATGCTAATTTTAGCTCTAACACTGATGATCAACCTACAAATGTGAACTGACGTTCAAAAATAAAACATTTGAAAACGGACCATTTTCCACATTTCTGAAGCATGACGTAATGGGGGGGTGTTATCTCTTTTGTCAAAAATCAGCCGTTTTTGCTTGAACATTAAATGCCTCCAAATGGTATTTAATTCACTTCCCGAGCCCCTGGAAGCATGAAAATCACTTTAAACTTGCTAATTTTAGCTCTAACACTGATGATCCACCTACAAATGTGAACCGACGTTCAAAAATAAAACATTTGAAAACAAATCATTTTCCACATTTCTGAAGCATGACGTAATGGGGGGGTGTTATCTCTTTAGTCAAAAATCAGACGTTTTTGCTTGAACATTAAATGCCTCCAAATGGTATTTAATTCACTTCCCGAGCCCCTGGAAGCATGAAAATCACTTTAAACATGCTAATTTTAGCTCTAACACTGATGATCCACCTACAAATGTGAACTGACGTTCAAAAATAAAACATTTGAAAACGGATCATTTTCCACATTTCTGAAGCACGACGTAATGGGGGGGTGTTATCTCTTTTGTCGAAAATCAGCCGTTTTTGCTTGAACATTAAATGCCTCCAAATGGTATTTAATTAACTTCCCGGGGTGAAGAAACCCGTTTTGAGAACTCAGAGTGAGTAAATTGGCCATTTTCATGCACTTTTAACCATTCCATAAATCTTGTGTTTAGGGCCCCTGGAAGCATGAAAATCACTTTAAACATGCTAATTTTAGCTCTAACACTGATGATCAACCTACAAATGTAAACTGACGTTCAAAAATAAAACATTTGAAAAAGGACCATTTTCCACATTTCTGAAGCATGACGTAATGGGGGGTATTATCTCTTTTGTCAAAAATCAGCCGTTTTTGCTTGAACATTAAATGCCTCCAAATAGTATTTAATTCACTTCCCAAGCCCCTGGAAGCATGAAAATCACTTTAAACATGCCAATTTTAGCTCTAACACTGATGATCAACCTACAAATGTGAACTGATGTTCAAAAATAAAACATTTGAAAACGGACCATTTTCCACATTTCTGGAGCATGACGTAATGGGGGGGTGTTATCTCTTTTGTCGAAAATCAGCCGTTTTTGCTTGAACATTAAATGCCTCCAAATGGTATTTAATTAACTTCCCGGGGTGAAGAAACCCTTTTTGAGAACTCAGAGTGAGTAAATTGGCCATTTTCATGCACTTTTAACCATTCCATAAATCTTGTGTTTAGGGCCCCTGGTAGCATTAAAATCACTTTAAACATGCTAATTTTAGCACTAACACTGATGATCAACCTACAAATGTGAACTGACGTTCAAAAATAAAACATTTGAAAACAGACCATTTTCTACATTTCTGAAGCATGACGTAATGGGGGGGTGTTATCTCTTTTGTCAAAAATCAGCCGTTTTTGCTTGAACATTAAATGCCTCAAAATAGTATTTAATTCACTTCCCGAGCCCCTGGAAGCATGAAAACCACTTTAAACATGCTAATTTTAGCTCTAACACTGATGATCCACCTACAAATGTGAACTGACGTTCAAAATAAAACATTTGAAAACGGATCATTTTCCACATTTCTGAAGCATGACATAATGGGGGGGTGTTATCTCTTTTGTCGAAAATCAGCCGTTTTTGCTTGAACATTAAATGCCTCCAAATGGTATTTAATTAACTTCCCGGGGTGAAGAAACCCGTTTTGAGAACTCAGAGTGAGTAAATTGGCCATTTTCATGCACTTTTAACCATTCCATAAATCTTGTGTTTAGGGCCCCTGGAAGCATGAAAATCACTTTAAACATGCTAATTTTAGCTCTAACACTGATGATCAACCTACAAATGTAAACTGACGTTCAAAAATAAAACATTTGAAAACGGACCATTTTCCACATTTCTGAAGCATGGCGTAATGGGGGGGTGTTATCTCTTTTGTCAAAAATCAGCCGTTTTTGCTTGAACATTAAATGCCTCCAAATAGTATTTAATTCACTTCCCGAGCCCCTGGAAGCATGAAAATCACTTTAAACATGCCAATTTTAGCTCTAACACTGATGATCAACCTACAAATGTGAACTGATGTTCAAAAATAAAACATTTGAAAACGGACCATTTTCCACATTTCTGAAGCATGGCGTAATGGGGGGGTGTTATCTCTTTTGTCGAAAATCAGCCGTTTTTGCTTGAACATTAAATGCCTCCAAATGGTATTTAATTAACTTCCCGGGGTGAAGAAACCCTTTTTGAGAACTCAGAGTGAGTAAATTGGCCATTTTCATGCACTTTTAACCATTCCATAAATCTTGTGTTTAGGGCCCCTGGTAGCATAAAAATCACTTTAAACATGCTAATTTTAGCTCTAACACTGATGATCAACTTACAAATGTGAACTGACGTTCAAAAAATAAAACATTTGAAAACAGACCATTTTCTACATTTCTGAAGCATGACGTAATGGGGGGGTGGTATCTCTTTTGTCAAAAATCAGCCGTTTTTGCTTGAACATTAAATGCCTCCAAATAGTATTTAATTCACTTCCCGAGCCCCTGGAAGCATGAAAACCACTTTAAACATGCTAATTTTAGCTCTAACACTGATGATCCACCTACAAATGTGAACTGACGTTCAAAAATAAAACATTTGAAAACGGACCAGTCTCCACATTTCTGAAGCATGATGTAATGGGGGGGTGTTATCTCTTTTGTCAAAAATCAGCCGTTTTTGCTTGAACATTAAATGCCTCCAAATGGTATTTTATTAACTTCCTGGGGTGAAGAAACCCTTTTTGAGAACTCAGAGTGAGTAAATTGGCCATTTTCATGCACTTTTAACCATTCCATAAATCTTGTGTTTAGGGCCCCTGGAAGCATGAAATCACTTTAAACATGCTAATTTTAGCTCTAACACTGATGATCAACCTACAAATGTGAACTGACGTTCAAAAATAAAACATTTGAAAACTGACTTTTTTCCACATTTCTGAATCATGACGTAATGGGGGGGTGTTATCTCTTTTGTCAAAAATCAGCCGTTTTTGCTTGAACATTAAATTCCTCCAAATAGTATTTAATTCACTTCCCGAGCCCCTGGAAGCATGAAAATCACTTTAAACATGCTAATTTTAGCTCTAACACTGATGATCCACCTACAAATGTGAACCGACATTCAAAAATAAAACATTTGAAAACAGATCATTTTCCACATTTCTGAAGCATGACGTAATGGGGGGGTGTTATCTCTTTTGTCGAAAATCAGACGTTTTTGCTTGAACATTAAATGCTTCCAAATGGTATTTAATTAACTTCCCAGGGTGAAGAAACCTTTTTGAGAACTCAGAGTGAGTAAATTGGCCATTTTCATGCACTTTAAACCTTTCCATAAATCTTGTGTTTAGGGCCCCTGGAAGCATCAAAATCACTTTAAACATGCTAATTTTTAGCTCTAACACTGATGATTCACCTACAAATGTGAACTGACGTTCAAAAATAAAACATTTGAAAACGGACCATTTTCCACATTTCTGAAGCATGACGTAAAGGGTGGGTGTTATCTCTTTTGTCGAAAATCAGCCGTTTTTGCTTGAACATTAAATGCCTCCAAATTGTATTTAATTAACTTCCCGGGGTGAAGAAACTCGTTTTGAGTACTCAGAGTGAGTAAATTGGCCATTTTCATGCACTTTTAACCATTCCATAAATCTTGTGTTTAGGGCCCCTGGAAGCATGAAAATCACTTTAAACATGCTAATTTTAGCTCTAACACTGATGATCAACCTACAAATGTGAACTGACGTTCAAAAATAAAACATTTGAAAACGGACCATTTTCCACATTTCTGAAGCATGACGTAATGGGGGGGTGTTATCTCTTTTGTCAAAAATCAGCCGTTTTTGCTTGAACATTAAATGCCTCCAAATGGTATTTAATTCACTTCCCGAGCCCCTGGAAGCATGAAAATCACTTTAAACATGCTAATTTTAGCTCTAACACTGATGATCCACCTACAAATGTGAACCGACGTTCAAAAATAAAACATTTGAAAACGGATCATTTTCCACATTTCTGAAGCATGACGTAATGGGGGGGTGTTATCTCTTTTGTCGAAAATCAGCCGTTTTTGCTTGAACATTAAATGCTTCCAAATGGTATTTAATTAACTTCCCAGGGTGAAGAAACCTTTTTTGAGAACTCAGAGTGAGTAAATTGGCCATTTTCATGCACTTTAAACCTTTCCATAAATCTTGTGTTTAGAGCCCCTGGAAGCATGAAAATCACTTTAAACATGCTAATTTTTAGCTCTAACACTGATGATTCACCTACAAATGTGAACTGACGTTCAAAAATAAAACATTTGAAAACGGAACATTTTCCACATTTCTTAAGCATGACATAATGGGGGGTGTTATCTCTTTTGTCAAAAATCAGCCATTTTTGATTGAACATTAAATGCCTCCAAATAGTATTTAATTCACTTCCCGACCCCCTGGTAGCATGAAAATCACTTTAAACATGCTAATTTTAGCTCTAACACTGATGATCCACCTACAAATGTGAACTGACGTTCAAAAATAAAACATTTGAAAACGGACCATTTTCCACATTTCGGAAGCATGACGTAATGGGGGGGTGTTATCTCTTTTGTCAAAAATCAGCCGTTTTTGCTTGAACATTAAATGCCTCCAAATGGTATTTAATTCACTTCCCGAGCCCCTGGAAGCATGAAAACCACTTTAAACATGCTAATTTTAGCTCTAACACTGATGATCCACCTACAAATGTGAACTGACGTTCAAAAATAAAACATTTGAAAACGGACCAGTCTCCACATTTCTGAAGCATGATGTAATGGGGGGGTGTTATCTCTTTTGTCAAAAATCAGCCGTTTTTGCTTGAACATTAAATGCCTCCAAATGGTATTTTATTAACTTCCTGGGGTGAAGAAACCCTTTTTGAGAACTCAGAGTGAGTAAATTGGCCATTTTCATGCACTTTTAACCATTCCATAAATCTTGTGTTTAGGGCCCCTGGAAGCATGAAATCACTTTAAACATGCTAATTTTAGCTCTAACACTGATGATCAACCTACAAATGTGAACTGACGTTCAAAAATAAAACATTTGAAAACTGACTTTTTTCCACATTTCTGAATCATGACGTAATGGGGGGGTGTTATCTCTTTTGTCAAAAATCAGCCGTTTTTGCTTGAACATTAAATTCCTCCAAATAGTATTTAATTCACTTCCCGAGCCCCTGGAAGCATGAAAATCACTTTAAACATGCTAATTTTAGCTCTAACACTGATGATCCACCTACAAATGTGAACCGACATTCAAAAATAAAACATTTGAAAACAGATCATTTTCCACATTTCTGAAGCATGACGTAATGGGGGGGTGTTATCTCTTTTGTCGAAAATCAGACGTTTTTGCTTGAACATTAAATGCTTCCAAATGGTATTTAATTAACTTCCCAGGGTGAAGAAACCTTTTTGAGAACTCAGAGTGAGTAAATTGGCCATTTTCATGCACTTTAACCCTTTCCATAAATCTTGTGTTTAGGGCCCCTGGAAGCATCAAAATCACTTTAAACATGCTAATTTTTAGCTCTAACACTGATGATTCACCTACAAATGTGAACTGACGTTCAAAAATAAAACATTTGAAAACGGACCATTTTCCACATTTCTGAAGCATGACGTAAAGGGTGGGTGTTATCTCTTTTGTCGAAAATCAGCCGTTTTTGCTTGAACATTAAATGCCTCCAAATTGTATTTAATTAACTTCCCGGGGTGAAGAAACTCGTTTTGAGTACTCAGAGTGAGTAAATTGGCCATTTTCATGCACTTTTAACCATTCCATAAATCTTGTGTTTAGGGCCCCTGGAAGCATGAAAATCACTTTAAACATGCTAATTTTAGCTCTAACACTGATGATCAACCTACAAATGTGAACTGACGTTCAAAAATAAAACATTTGAAAACGGACCATTTTCCACATTTCTGAAGCATGACGTAATGGGGGGGTGTTATCTCTTTTGTCAAAAATCAGCCGTTTTTGCTTGAACATTAAATGCCTCCAAATGGTATTTAATTCACTTCCCGAGCCCCTGGAAGCATGAAAATCACTTTAAACATGCTAATTTTAGCTCTAACACTGATGATCCACCTACAAATGTGAACCGACGTTCAAAAATAAAACATTTGAAAACGGATCATTTTCCACATTTCTGAAGCATGACGTAATGGGGGGGTGTTATCTCTTTTGTCGAAAATCAGCCGTTTTTGCTTGAACATTAAATGCTTCCAAATGGTATTTAATTAACTTCCCAGGGTGAAGAAACCTTTTTTGAGAACTCAGAGTGAGTAAATTGGCCATTTTCATGCACTTTAAACCTTTCCATAAATCTTGTGTTTAGAGCCCCTGGAAGCATGAAAATCACTTTAAACATGCTAATTTTTAGCTCTAACACTGATGATTCACCTACAAATGTGAACTGACGTTCAAAAATAAAACATTTGAAAACGGAACATTTTCCACATTTCTTAAGCATGACATAATGGGGGGTGTTATCTCTTTTGTCAAAAATCAGCCATTTTTGATTGAACATTAAATGCCTCCAAATAGTATTTAATTCACTTCCCGACCCCCTGGTAGCATGAAAATCACTTTAAACATGCTAATTTTAGCTCTAACACTGATGATCCACCTACAAATGTGAACTGACGTTCAAAAATAAAACATTTGAAAACGGACCATTTTCCACATTTCGGAAGCATGACGTAATGGGGGGGTGTTATCTCTTTTGTCAAAAATCAGCCGTTTTTGCTTGAACATTAAATGCCTCCAAATGGTATTTAATTCACTTCCCGAGCCCCTGGAAGCATGAAAATCACTTTAAACATGCTAATTTTAGCTCTAACACTGATGATCCACCTACAAATGTGAACCGACGTTCAAAAATAAAACATTTGAAAACGGATCATTTTCCACATTTCTGAAGCATGACGTAATGGGGGGGTGTTATCTCTTTTGTCGAAAATCAGCCGTTTTTGCTTGAACATTAAATGCTTCCAAATGGTATTTAATTAACTTCCCAGGGTGAAGAAACCTTTTTTGAGAACTCAGAGTGAGTAAATTGGCCATTTTCATGCACTTTAAACCTTTCCATAAATCTTGTGTTTAGGGCCCCTGGAAGCATGAAAATCACTTTAAACATGCTAATTTTTAGCTCTAACACTGATGATTCACCTACAAATGTGAACTGACGTTCAAAAATAAAACATTTGAAAACGGACCATTTTCCACATTTCTGAAGCATGACGTAATGGGGGGTGTTAGCTCTTTTGTCAAAAATCAGCCGTTTTTGATTGAACATTAAATGCCTCCAAATAGTATTTAATTCACTTCCCGAGCCCCTGGAAGCATGAAAATCACTTTAAACATGCTAATTTTAGCTCTAACACTGATGATCCACCTACAAATGTGAACTGACGTTCAAAAATAAAACATTTGAAAACGGACCATTCTCGACATTTCTGAAGCATGACGTATTGGGGGGGTGTTATCTCTTTTGTCGAAAATCAGCCGTTTTTGCTTGAACATTAAATGCCTCCAAATGGTATTTAATTAACTTCCCGGGGTGAAGAAACCCTTTTTGAGAACTCAGAGTGAGTAAATTGGCCATTTTCATGCACTTTTAACCATTCCATAAATCTTGTGTTTAGGGCCCCTGGAAGCATGAAAATCACTTTAAACATGCTAATTTTAGCTCTAACACTGATGATCAACCTACAAATGTGAACTGACGTTCAAAAATAAAACATTTGAAAACGGACCATTTTCCACATTTTTGAAGCATGACGTAATGGGGGGGTGTTATCTCTTTTGTCAAAAATCAGCCGTTTTTGCTTGAACATTAAATGCCTCCAAATGGTATTTAATTCACTTCCCGAGCCCCTGGAAGCATGAAAATCACTTTAAACATGCTAATTTTAGCTCTAACACTGATGATCCACCTACAAATGTGAACCGACGTTCAAAAATAAAACATTTGAAAACGGATCATTTTCCACATTTCTGAAGCATGACGTAATGGGGGGGGGTGTTATCTCTTTTGTCGAAAATCAGCCGTTTTTGCTTGAACATTAAATGCTTCCAAATGGTATTTAATTAACTTCCCAGGGTGAAGAAACCTTTTTTGAGAACTCAGAGTGAGTAAATTGGCCATTATTAATGCACTTTAAACCTTTCCATAAATCTTGTGTTTAGGGCCCCTGGAAGCATGAAAATCACTTTAAACATGCTAATTTTTAGCTCTAACACTGATGATTCACCTACAAATGTGAACTGACGTTCAAAAATAAAACATTTGAAAACGGAACATTTTCCACATTTTTGAAGCATGACGTAATGGGGGGTGTTATCTCTTTTGTCAAAAATCAGCCGTTTTTGATTGAACATTAAATGCCTCCAAATAGTATTTAATTCACTTCCCGAGCCCCTGGTAGCATGAAAATCACTTTAAACATGCTAATTTTAGCTCTAACACTGATGATCCACCTACAAATGTGAACTGACGTTCAAAAATAAAACATTTGAAAACGGACCATTCTCCACATTTCTGAAGCATGACGTAATTGGGGGGTGTTATCTCTTTTGTCGAAAATCAGCCGTTTTTGCTTGAACATTAAATGCCTCCAAATGGTATTTAATTAACTTCCCGGGGTGAAGAAACCCTTTTTGAGAACTGAGAGTGAGTAAATTGGCCATTTTCATGCACTTTTAACAATTCCATAAATCTTGTGTTTAGGCCCCCTGGAAGCATGAAAATCACTTTAAACATGCTAATTTTAGCTCTAACACTGATGATCAACCTACAAATGTGAACTGACGTTCAAAAATAAAACATTTGAAAACGGACCATTTTCCACATTTCTGAAGCATGACGTAATGGGGGGGGGGTGTTATCTCTTTTGTCAAAAATCAGCCGTTTTTGCTTGAACATTAAATGCCTCCAAATAGTATTTAATTCACTTCCCGAGCCCCTGGAAGCATGAAAATCACTTTAAACATGCTAATTTTAGCTCTAACACTGATGATCAACCTACAAATGTGAACTGACGTTCAAAAATAAAACATTTGAAAACGGGCCATTTTCCACATTTCTGAAGCATGACGTAATGGGTGGTGTTATCTCTTTTGTCAAAAATCAGCCGTTTTTGCTTGAACATTAAATGCCTCCAAATAGTTTTTAATTCACTTCCCGAGCCCCTGGAAGCATGAAAATCACTTTAAACATGCTAATTTTAGCTCTAACACTGATGATCAACCTACAAATGTGAACTGACATTCAAAAATAAAACATTTGAAAACGGACCATTTTCCACATTTCTGAAGCATGACGTAATGGGGGGGGTGTTATCTCTTTTGTCGAAAATCAGCCGTTTTTGCTTGAACATTAAAAGCCTCCAAATGGTATTTAATTAACTTCCCGGGGTGAAGAAATCCTTTTTGAGAACTCAGAGTGAGCAATTTTGGCCATTTTCATGCACTTTTAACCATTCCATAAATCTTGTGTTTAGGGCCCCTGGTAGCATGAAAATCACTTTAAACATGCTAATTTTAGCTCTAACACTGATGATCAACCTACAAATGTGAACTGACGTTCAAAAATAAAACATTTGAAAACGGACCATTTTTCACAATCCTGAAGCATGACGTAATGGGGGGGTGTTATCTCTTTTGACAAAAATCAGCCGTTTTTGCTTGAACATTAAATTCCTCCAAATAGTATTTAATTCACTTCCCGAGCCCCTGGAAGCATGAAAATCACTTTAAACATGCTAATTTTAGCTCTAACACTGATGATCCACCTACAAATGTGAACTGACATTCAAAAATAAAACATTTGAAAACAGACCATTTTCCACATTTCTGAAGCATGACGTAATGGGGGGTGTTATCTCTTTTGTCAAAAAACAGCCATTTTTGCTTGAACATTAAATGCCTCCAAATAGTATTTAATTCACTTCCCGAGCCCCTGGAAGCATGAAAATCACTTTAAACATGCTAATTTTAGCTCTAACACTGATGATCAACCTACAAATGTGAACTGACGTTCAAAAATAAAACATTTGATAACGGACCATTTTCCACATTTCTGAAGCATGACGTAATGGGGGGGTGTTATCTCTTTTGTCGAAAATCAGCCGTTTTTGCTTGAACATTAAAAGCCTCCAAATGGTATTTAATTAACTTCCCGGGGTGAAGAAATCCTTTTTGAGAACTCAGAGTGAGTAAATTAGCCATTTTCATGCACTTTTAACCATTCCATAAATCTTGTGTTTAGGGCCCCTGGTAGCATGAAAATCACTTTAAACATGGTAATCTTAGCTCTATCACTGATGATCAACCTACAAATGTGAACTGACGTTCAAAAATAAAACATTTGTAAACGGACCATTTTTCACATTTCTGAAGCATGACGTAATGGGGGGGTGTTATCTCTTTTGTAAAAAATCAGCCGTTTTTGCTTGAAAATTAAATTCCTCCAAATAGTATTTAATTCACTTCCCGAGCCCCTGGAAGCATGAAAATCACTTTAAACATGCTAATTTTAGCTCTAACACTGATGATCCACCTACAAATGTGAACTGACATTCAAAAATAAAACATTTGAAAACGGACCATTTTCCACATTTCTGAAGCATGACGTAATGGGGGGGTGTGATCTCTTTTGTCAAAAATCAGCCGTTTTGGCTTGAACATTAAATGCCTCCAAATGGTATTTAATTAACTTCCCGGGGTGAAGAAACCCTTTTTGAGAACTCAGAGTGAGTAAATTGGCCATTTTCATGCACTTTTAACCATTCCATAAATCTTGTGTTTAGGGCCCCTGGAAGCATGAAAATCACTTTAAACATGCTAATTTTAGCTCTAACACTGATGATTCACCTACAAATGTGAACTGACGTTCAAAAATAAAACATTTGAAAACGGACCATTTTCCACATTTCTGAAGCATGACGTAATGGGGGGGTGTTATCTCTTTTGTCAAAAATCAGCCATTTTTGCTTGAACATTAAATGCCTCCAAATAGTATTTAATTCACTTCCCGAGCCCCTGGAAGCATGAAAATCACTTTAAACATGCTAATTTTAGCTCTAACACTGATGATCAACCTTCAAATGTGAACTGACGTTCAAAAATAAAACATTTGAAAACTGACCATTTTCCACATTTCTGAAGCATGACGTAATGGGGGGGTGTTATCTCTTTTGTCAAAAATCAGCCGTTTTTGATTGAACATTAAATGCCTCCAAATAGTATTTAATTCACTTCCCGAGCCCCTGGAAGCATGAAAATCACTTTAAACATGCTAATTTTAGCTCTAACACTGATGATCCACCTACAAATGTGAACTGACGTTCAAAAATAAAACATTTGAAAACGGACCATTCTCCACATTTCTGAAGCATGACGTAATGGGGGGGTGTTATCTCTTTTGTCGAAAATCAGCCGTTTTTGCTTGAACATTAAATGCCTCCAAATGGTATTTAATTAACTTCCCGGGGTGAAGAAACCCTTTTTGATAACTCAGAGTGAGTAAATTGGCCATTTTCATGCACTTTTAACCATTCCATAAATCTTGTGTTTAGGGCCCCTGGAGGCATGAAAATCACTTTAAACATGCTAATTTTAGCTCTAACACTGATGATCAACCTACAAATGTGAACTGACGTTCAAAAATAAAACATTTGAAAACGGACCATTTTCCACATTTCTGAAGCATGACGTAATGGGGGGGGTGTTATCTCTTTTGTCAAAAATCAGCTGTTTTTGCTTGAACATTAAATTCCTCCAAATAGTATTTAATTCACTTCCTGAGCCCCTGGAAGCATGAAAATCACTTTAAACATGCTAATTTTAGTTCTAACACTGATGATCCACCTAGAAATGTGAACTGACGTTCAAAAATAAAACATTTGAAAACGGACCATTTTCCACATTTCTGAAGCATGACGTAATGGGGGGGGTGTTATCTCTTTTGTCGAAAATCAGCCGTTTTTGCTTGAACATTAAATGCCTCTAAATGGTATTTAATTAACTTCCCGGGGTGAAGAAACCTTTTTTGAGAACTCAGAGTGAGTAAATTGGCCATTTTCATGCACTTTAAACCTTTCCATAAATCTTGTGTTTAGGGCCCCTGGAAGCATGAAAATCACTTTAAACATGCTAATTTTTAGCTCTAACACTGATGATTCACCTACAAATGTGAACTGACGTTCAAAAATAAAACATTTGAAAACGAACCATTTTCCACATTTCTGAAGCATGACGTGATGGGGGGTGTTATCTCTTTTGTCAAAAATCAGCCGTTTTTGATTGAACATTAAATGCCTCCAAATAGTATTTAATTCACTTCCCGAGCCCCTGGAAGCATGAAAATCACTTTAAACATGCTAATTTTAGCTCTAACACTGATGATCCACCTACAAATGTGAACTGACGTTCAAAAATAAAACATTTGAAAACGGACCATTCTCGACATTTCTGAAGCATGACGTATTGGGGGGTGTTATCTCTTTTGTCGAAAATCAGCTGTTTTTGCTTGAACATTAAATGCCTCCAAATGGTATTTAATAAACTTCCCGGGGTGAAGAAACCCTTTTTGAGAACTCAGAGTGAGTAAATTGGCCATTTTCATGCACTTTTAACCATTCCATAAATCTTGTGTTTAGGGCCCCTGGAAGCATGAAAATCACTTTAAACATGCTAATTTTAGCTCTAACACTGATGATCAACCTACAAATGTGAACTGACGTTCAAAAATAAAACATTTGAAAACGGACCATTTTCCACATTTCTGAAGCATGACGTAATGGGGGGTGTTATCTCTTTTGTCAAAAATCAGCCGTTTTTGCTTGAACATTAAATGCCTCCAAATGGTATTTAATTCACTTCCCGAGCCCCTGGAAGCATGAAAATCACTTTAAACATGCTCATTTTAGCTCTAACACTGATGATCCACCTACAAATGTGAACCGACGTTCAAAAATAAAACATTTGAAAACGGATCATTTTCCACATTTCTGAAGCATGACGTAATGGGGGGGTGTTATCTCTTTTGTCGAAAATCAGCCGTTTTTGCTTGAACATTAAATGCTTCCAAATGGTATTTAATTAACTTCCCAGGGTGAAGAAACCTTTCTTGAGAACTCAGAGTGAGTAAATTGGCCATTTTCATGCACTTTAAACCTTTCCATAAATCTTGTGTTTAGGGCCCTTGGAAGCATGAAAATCACTTTAAACATGCTAATTTTTAGCTCTAACACTGATGATTCACCTACAAATGTGAACTGACGTTCAAAAATAAAACATTTGAATACGGAACATTTTCCACATTTCTGAAGCATGACGTAATGGGGGGTGTTATCTCCTTTGTCAAAAATCAGCCGTTTTTGATTGAACATTAAATGCCTCCAAATAGTATTTAATTCACTTCCCGAGCCCCTGGAAGCATGAAAATCACTTTAAACATGCTAATTTTAGCTCTAACACTGATGATCCACCTACAAATGTGAACTGACGTTCAAAAATAAAACATTTGAAAACGGACCATTCTCGACATTTCTGAAGCATGACGTATTGGGGGGTGTTATCTCTTTTGTCGAAAATCAGCTGTTTTTGCTTGAACATTAAATGCCTCCAAATGGTATTTAATTAACTTCCCGGGGTGAAGAAACCCTTTTTGAGAACTCAGAGTGAGTAAATTGGCCATTTTCATGCACTTTTAACCATTCCATAAATCTTGTGTTTAGGGCCCCTGGAAGCATGAAAATCACTTTAAACATGCTAATTTTAGCTCTAACACTGATGATCAACCTACAAATGTGAACTGACGTTCAAAAATAAAACATTTGAAAACGGACCATTTTCCACATTTCTGAAGCATGACGTAATGGGGGGTGTTATCTCTTTTGTCAAAAATCAGCCGTTTTTGCTTGAACATTAAATGCCTCCAAATGGTATTTAATTCACTTCCCGAGCCCCTGGAAGCATGAAAATCACTTTAAACATGCTCATTTTAGCTCTAACACTGATGATCCACCTACAAATGTGAACCGACGTTCAAAAATAAAACATTTGAAAACGGATCATTTTCCACATTTCTGAAGCATGACGTAATGGGGGGGTGTTATCTCTTTTGTCGAAAATCAGCCGTTTTTGCTTGAACATTAAATGCTTCCAAATGGTATTTAATTAACTTCCCAGGGTGAAGAAACCTTTCTTGAGAACTCAGAGTGAGTAAATTGGCCATTTTCATGCACTTTAAACCTTTCCATAAATCTTGTGTTTAGGGCCCTTGGAAGCATGAAAATCACTTTAAACATGCTAATTTTTAGCTCTAACACTGATGATTCACCTACAAATGTGAACTGACGTTCAAAAATAAAACATTTGAATACGGAACATTTTCCACATTTCTGAAGCATGACGTAATGGGGGGTGTTATCTCCTTTGTCAAAAATCAGCCGTTTTTGATTGAACATTAAATGCCTCCAAATAGTATTTAATTCACTTCCCGAGCCCCTGGTAGCATGAAAATCACTTCAAACATGCTAATTTTAGCTCTAACACTGATGATCCACCTACAAATGTGAACTGACGTTCAAAAATAAAACATTTGAAAACGGACCATTCTCCACATTTCTGAAGCATGACGTAATGGGGGGGGGTGTTATCTCTTTTGTCGAAAATCAGCCGTTTTTGCTTGAACATTAAATGCCTCCAAATGGTATTTAATTAACTTCCCGGGGTGAAGAAACCCTTTTTGAGAACTCAGAGTGAGTAAATTGGCCATTTTCATGCACTTTTAACCATTCCATAAATCTTGTGTTTAGGGCCCCTGGAAGCATGAAAATCACTTTAAAGATGCTAATTTTAGCTCTAACACTGATGATCAACCTACAAATGTGAACTGACGTTCAAAAATAAAACATTTGAAAACGGACCATTTTCCACATTTCTGAAGCATGACGTAATGGGGGGGGGTGTTATCTCTTTTGTCAAAAATCAGCCGTTTTTGCTTGAACATTAAATGCCTCCAAATAGTATTTAATTCACTTCCCGAGCCCCTGGAAGCATGAAAATCACTTTAAACATGCTAATTTTATCTCTAACACTGATGATCCACCTACAAATGTGAACTGACGTTCAAAAATAAAACATTTGAAAATGGATAATTTTTCACATTTCTGAAGCATGACGTAATGGGGGGGGGTGTTATCTCTTTTGTCGAAAATCAGCCGTTTTTGCTTGAACATTAAATGCCTCCAAATGGTATTTAATTAACTTCCCGGGGTGAAGAAATCCTTTTTGAGAACTCAGAGTGAGTAAATTGGCCATTTTCATGCACTTTTAACCATTCCATAAATCTTGTGTTTAGGGCCCCTGGTAGCATGAAAATCACTTTAAACATGCTAATTTTAGCTCTAACACTGATGATCAACCTACAAATGTGAACTGACGTTCAAAAATAAAACATTCGAAAACGGACCATTTTTCACATTTCTGAAGCATGACATAATGGGGGGGTGTTATCTCTTTTGTCAAAAATCAGCCGTTTTTGCTTGAACATTAAATTCCTCCAAATAGTATTTAATTCACTTCCCGAGCCCCTGGAAGCATGAAAATCACTTTAAACATGCTAATTTTAGCTCTAACACTGATGATCCACCTACAAATGTGAACTGACATTCAAAAATAAAACATTTGAAAACGGACCATTTTCCACATTTCTGAAGCATGACGTAATGGGGGGGTGTTATCTCTTTTGTCAAAAATCAGCCGTTTTTGCTTGAACATTAAATGCCTCCAAATGGTATTTAATGAACTTCCCGGGGTGAAGAAACCCTTTTTGAGAACTCAGAGTGAGTAAATTGGCCATTTTCATGCACTTTTAACCATTCCATAAATCTTGTGTTTAGGGCCCCTGGAAGCATGAAAATCACTTTAAACATGCTAATTTTAGCTCTAACACTGATGATCAACCTACAAATGTGAACTGACGTTCAAAAATAAAACATTTGAAAACAGACCATTTTCCACATTTCTGAAGCATGACGTAATGGTAGGGTGTTATCTCTTTTGTCAAAAATCAGCCATTTTTGCTTGAACATTAAATGCCTCCAAATAGTATTTAATTCACTTCCCGAGCCCCTGGAAGCATGAAAATCACTTTAAACATGCTAATTTTAGCTCTAACACTGATGATCAACCTACAAATGTGAACTGACGTTCAAAAATAAAACATTTGAAAACGGACAATTTTCCACATTTCTGAAGCATGACGTAATGGGGGGTGTTATCTCTTTTGTCGAAAATCAGCCGTTTTTGCTTGAACATTAAAAGCCTCCAAATGGTATTTAATTAACTTCCCAGGGTGAAGAAATCCTTTTTGAGAACTCAGAGTGAGTAAATTGGCCATTTTCATGCACTTTTAACCATTCCATAAATCTTGTGTTTAGGGCCCCTGGTAGCATGAAAATCACTTTAAACATGCTAATTTTAGCTCTAACACTGATGATCAACCTACAAATGTGAACTGACGTTCAAAAATAAAACATTTGAAAACGGACCATTTTTCACATTTCTGAAGCATGACGTAATGGGGGTGTTATCTCTTTTGTCAAAAATCAGCCGTTTTTGCTTGAAAATTAAATTCCTCCAAATAGTATTTAATTCACTTCCCGAGCCCCTGGAAGCATGAAAATCACTTTAAACATGCTAATTTTAGCTCTAACACTGATGATCCACCTACAAATGTGAACTGACATTCAAAAATAAAACATTTGAAAACGGACCATTTTCCACATTTCTGAAGCATGACGTAATGGGGGGGTGTGATCTCTTTTGTCAAAAATCAGCCGTTTTGGCTTGAACATTAAATGCCTCCAAATGGTATTTAATTAACTTCCCGGGGTGAAGAAACCCTTTTTGAGAACTCAGAGTGAGTAAATTGGCCATTTTCATGCACTTTTAACCATTCCATAAATCTTGTGTTTAGGGCCCCTGGAAGCATGAAAATCACTTTAAACATGCTAATTTTAGCTCTAACACTGATGATTCACCTACAAATGTGAACTGACGTTCAAAAATAAAACATTTGAAAACGGACCATTTTCCACATTTCTGAAGCATGACGTAATGGGGGGGTGTTATCTCTTTTGTCAAAAATCAGCCATTTTTGCTTGAACATTAAATGCCTCCAAATAGTATTTAATTCACTTCCCGAGCCCCTGGAAGCATGAAAATCACTTTAAACATGCTAATTTTAGCTCTAACACTGATGATCAACCTTCAAATGTGAACTGACGTTCAAAAATAAAACATTTGAAAACGGACCATTTTCCACATTTCTGAAGCATGACGTAATGGGGGGGTGTTATCTCTTTTGTCAAAAATCAGCCGTTTTTGATTGAACATTAAATGCCTCCAAATAGTATTTAATTCACTTCCCGAGCCCCTGGAAGCATGAAAATCACTTTAAACATGCTAATTTTAGCTCTAACACTGATGATCCACCTACAAATGTGAACTGACGTTCAAAAATAAAACATTTGAAAACGGACCATTCTCCACATTTCTGAAGCATGACGTAATGGGGGGGTGTTATCTCTTTTGTCGAAAATCAGCCGTTTTTGCTTGAACATTAAATGCCTCCAAATGGTATTTAATTAACTTCCCGGGGTGAAGAAACCCTTTTTGAGAACTCAGAGTGAGTAAATTGGCCATTTTCATGCACTTTTAACCATTCCATAAATCTTGTGTTTAGGGCCCCTGGAGGCATGAAAATCACTTTAAACATGCTAATTTTAGCTCTAACACTGATGATCAACCTACAAATGTGAACTGACGTTCAAAAATAAAACATTTGAAAACAGACCATTTTCCACATTTCTGAAGCATGACGTAATGGGGGGGGTGTTATTTCTTTTGTCAAAAATCAGCTGTTTTTGCTTGAACATTAAATTCCTCCAAATAGTATTTAATTCACTTCCTGAGCCCCTGGAAGCATGAAAATCACTTTAAACATGCTAATTTTAGTTCTAACACTGATGATCCACCTAGAAATGTGAACTGACGTTCAAAAATAAAACATTTGAAAACGGACCATTTTCCACATTTCTGAAGCATGACGTAATGGGGGGGGGTGTTATCTCTTTTGTCGAAAATCAGCCGTTTTTGCTTGAACATTAAATGCCTCTAAATGGTATTTAATTAACTTCCCGGGGTGAAGAAACCTTTTTTGAGAACTCAGAGTGAGTAAATTGGCCATTTTCATGCACTTTAAACCTTTCCATAAATCTTGTGTTTAGGGCCCCTGGAAGCATGAAAATCACTTTAAACATGCTAATTTTTAGCTCTAACACTGATGATTCACCTACAAATGTGAACTGACGTTCAAAAATAAAACATTTGAAAACGAACCATTTTCCACATTTCTGAAGCATGACGTGATGGGGGGTGTTATCTCTTTTGTCAAAAATCAGCCGTTTTTGATTGAACATTAAATGCCTCCAAATAGTATTTAATTCACTTCCCGAGCCCCTGGAAGCATGAAAATCACTTTAAACATGCTAATTTTAGCTCTAACACTGATGATCCACCTACAAATGTGAACTGACGTTCAAAAATAAAACATTTGAAAACGGACCATTCTCGACATTTCTGAAGCATGACGTATTGGGGGGTGTTATCTCTTTTGTCGAAAATCAGCTGTTTTTGCTTGAACATTAAATGCCTCCAAATGGTATTTAATTAACTTCCCGGGGTGAAGAAACCCTTTTTGAGAACTCAGAGTGAGTAAATTGGCCATTTTCATGCACTTTTAACCATTCCATAAATCTTGTGTTTAGGGCCCCTGGAAGCATGAAAATCACTTTAAACATGCTAATTTTAGCTCTAACACTGATGATCAACCTACAAATGTGAACTGACGTTCAAAAATAAAACATTTGAAAACGGACCATTTTCCACATTTCTGAAGCATGACGTAATGGGGGGTGTTATCTCTTTTGTCAAAAATCAGCCGTTTTTGCTTGAACATTAAATGCCTCCAAATGGTATTTAATTCACTTCCCGATCCCCTGGAAGCATGAAAATCACTTTAAACATGCTCATTTTAGCTCTAACACTGATGATCCACCTACAAATGTGAACCGACGTTCAAAAATAAAACATTTGAAAACGGATCATTTTCCACATTTCTGAAGCATGACGTAATGGGGGGGTGTTATCTCTTTTGTCGAAAATCAGCCGTTTTTGCTTGAACATTAAATGCTTCCAAATGGTATTTAATTAACTTCCCAGGGTGAAGAAACCTTTCTTGAGAACTCAGAGTGAGTAAATTGGCCATTTTCATGCACTTTAAACCTTTCCATAAATCTTGTGTTTAGGGCCCTTGGAAGCATGAAAATCACTTTAAACATGCTAATTTTTAGCTCTAACACTGATGATTCACCTACAAATGTGAACTGACGTTCAAAAATAAAACATTTGAATACGGAACATTTTCCACATTTCTGAAGCATGACGTAATGGGGGGTGTTATCTCCTTTGTCAAAAATCAGCCGTTTTTGATTGAACATTAAATGCCTCCAAATAGTATTTAATTCACTTCCCGAGCCCCTGGTAGCATGAAAATCACTTCAAACATGCTAATTTTAGCTCTAACACTGATGATCCACCTACAAATGTGAACTGACGTTCAAAAATAAAACATTTGAAAACGGACCATTCTCCACATTTCTGAAGCATGACGTAATGGGGGGGGTGTTATCTCTTTTGTCGAAAATCAGCCGTTTTTGCTTGAACATTAAATGCCTCCAAATGGTATTTAATTAACTTCCCGGGGTGAAGAAACCCTTTTTGAGAACTCAGAGTGAGTAAATTGGCCATTTTCATGCACTTTTAACCATTCCATAAATCTTGTGTTTAGGGCCCCTGGAAGCATGAAAATCACTTTAAACATGCTAATTTTAGCTCTAACACTGATGATCAACCTACAAATGTGAACTGACGTTCAAAAATAAAACATTTGAAAACGGACCATTTTCCACATTTCTGAAGCATGACGTAATGGGGGGGGGGGGTGTTATCTCTTTTGTCAAAAATCAGCCG
Source organism: Lissotriton vulgaris (assembly GCF_964263255.1). Lineage (NCBI taxonomy): Eukaryota > Metazoa > Chordata > Amphibia > Caudata > Salamandridae > Lissotriton > Lissotriton vulgaris. Next base: position 685,727 of record NW_028252962.1, read on the forward strand.
TTTTTGCTTGAACATTAAATGCCTCCAAATAGTATTTAATTCACTTCCCGAGCCCCTGGAAGCATGAAAATCACTTTAAACATGCTAATTTTATCTCTAACACTGATGATCCACCTACAAATGTGAACTGACGTTCAAAAATAAAACATTTGAAAATGGATAATTTTTCACATTTCTGAAGCATGACGTAATGGGGGGGGTGTTATCTCTTTTGTCGAAAATCAGCCGTTTTTGCTTGAACATTAAATGCCTCCAAATGGTATTTAATTAACTTCCCGGGGTGAAGAAATCCTTTTTGAGAACTCAGAGTGAGTAAATTGGCCATTTTCATGCACTTTTAACCATTCCATAAATCTTGTGTTTAGGGCCCCTGGTAGCATGAAAATCACTTTAAACATGCTAATTTTAGCTCTAACACTGATGATCAACCTACAAATGTGAACTGACGTTCAAAAATAAAACATTCGAAAACGGACCATTTTTCACATTTCTGAAGCATGACATAATGGGGGGGTGTTATCTCTTTTGTCAAAAATCAGCCGTTTTTGCTTGAACATTAAATTCCTCCAAATAGTATTTAATTCACTTCCCGAGCCCCTGGAAGCATGAAAATCACTTTAAACATGCTAATTTTAGCTCTAACACTGATGATCCACCTACAAATGTGAACTGACATTCAAAAATAAAACATTTGAAAACGGACCATTTTCCACATTTCTGAAGCATGACGTAATGGGGGGGTGTTATCTCTTTTGTCAAAAATCAGCCGTTTTTGCTTGAACATTAAATGCCTCCAAATGGTATTTAATGAACTTCCCGGGGTGAAGAAACCCTTTTTGAGAACTCAGAGTGAGTAAATTGGCCATTTTCATGCACTTTTAACCATTCCATAAATCTTGTGTTTAGGGCCCCTGGAAGCATGAAAATCACTTTAAACATGCTAATTTTAGCTCTAACACTGATGATCAACCTACAAATGTGAACTGACGTTCAAAAATAAAACATTTGAAAACAGACCATTTTCCACATTTCTGAAGCATGACGTAATGGGGGGGTGTTATCTCTTTTGTCAAAAATCAGCCATTTTTGCTTGAACATTAAATGCCTCCAAATAGTATTTAATTCACTTCCCGAGCCCCTGGAAGCATGAAAATCACTTTAAACATGCTAATTTTAGCTCTAACACTGATGATCAACCTACAAATGTGAACTGACGTTCAAAAATAAAACATTTGAAAACGGACAATTTTCCACATTTCTGAAGCATGACGTAATGGGGGGTGTTATCTCTTTTGTCGAAAATCAGCCGTTTTTGCTTGAACATTAAAAGCCTCCAAATGGTATTTAATTAACTTCCCAGGGTGAAGAAATCCTTTTTGAGAACTCAGAGTGAGTAAATTGGCCATTTTCATGCACTTTTAACCATTCCATAAATCTTGTGTTTAGGGCCCCTGGTAGCATGAAAATCACTTTAAACATGCTAATTTTAGCTCTAACACTGATGATCAACCTACAAATGTGAACTGACGTTCAAAAATAAAACATTTGAAAACGGACCATTTTTCACATTTCTGAAGCATGACGTAATGGGGGGGTGTTATCTCTTTTGTCAAAAATCAGCCGTTTTTGCTTGAAAATTAAATTCCTCCAAATAGTATTTAATTCACTTCCCGAGCCCCTGGAAGCATGAAAATCACTTTAAACATGCTAATTTTAGCTCTAACACTGATGATCCACCTACAAATGTGAACTGACATTCAAAAATTAAACATTTGAAAACGGACCATTTTCCACATTTCTGAAGCATGACGTAATGGGGGGGTGTTATCTCTTTTGTCAAAAATCAGCCGTTTTTGCTTGAACATTAAATGCCTCCAAATGGTATTTAATTAACTTCCCGGGGTGAAGAAACCCTTTTTGAGAACTCAGAGTGAGTAAATTGGCCATTTTCATGCACTTTTAACCATTCCATAAATCTTGTGTTTAGGGCCCCTGGAAGCATGAAAATCACTTTAAACATGCTAATTTTAGCTCTAACACTGATGATTCACCTACAAATGTGAACTGACGTTCAAAAATAAAACATTTGAAAACGGACCATTTTCCACATTTCTGAAGCATGACGTAATGGGGGGTGTTATCTCTTTTGTCAAAAATCAGCCATTTTTGATTGAACATTAAATGCCTCCAAATAGTATTTAATTCACTTCCCGAGCCCCTGGAAGCATGAAAATCACTTTAAACATGCTAATTTTAGCTCTAACACTGATGATCCACCTACAAATGTGAACTGACGTTCAAAAATAAAACATTTGAAAACGGACCATTCTCGACATTTCTGAAGCATGACGTATTGGGGGGTGTTATCTCTTTTGTCGAAAATCAGCCGTTTTTGCTTGAACATTAAATGCCTCCAAATGGTATTTAATTAACTTCCCGGGGTGAAGAAACCCTTTTTGAGAACTCAGAGTGAGTAAATTGGCCATTTTCATGCACTTTTAACCATTCCATAAATCTTGTGTTTAGGGCCCCTGGAAGCATGAAAATCACTTTAAACATGCTAATTTTAGCTCTAACACTGATGATCAACCTACAAATGTGAACTGACGTTCAAAAATAAAACATTTGAAAACGGACCATTTTCCACATTTCTGAAGCATGACGTAATGGGGGGGTGTTATCTCTTTTGTCAAAAATCAGCCGTTTTTGCTTGAACATTAAATGCCTCCAAATGGTATTTAATTCACTTCCCGAGCCCCTGGAAGCATGAAAATCACTTTAAACATGCTAATTTTAGCTCTAACACTGATGATCCACCTACAAATGTGAACTGACGTTCAAAAATAAAACATTAGAAAACGGACCATTCTCCACATTTCTGAAGCATGACGTAATGGGGGGGTGTTATCTCTTTTGTCGAAAATCAGCCGTTTTTGCTTGAACATTAAATGCCTCCAAATGGTATTTAATTAACTTCCCGGGGTGAAGAAACCCTTTTTGAGAACTCAGAGTGAGTAAATTGGCCATTTTCATGCACTTTTAACCATTCCATAAATCTTGTGTTTAGGGCCCCTGGAAGCATGAAAATCACTTTAAACATGCTAATTTTAGCTCTAACACTGATGATCAACCTACAAATGTGAACTGACGTTCAAAAATAAAACATTTGAAAACGGACCATTTTCCACATTTCTGAAGCATGACGTAATGGGGGGGGTGTTATCTCTTTTGTCAAAAATCAGCCGTTTTTGCTTGAACATTAAATGCCTCCAAATAGTATTTAATTCACTTCCCGAGCCCCTGGAAGCATGAAAATCACTTTAAACATGCTAATTTTAGCTCTAACACTGATGATCCACCTACAAATGTGAACTGACGTTCAAAAATAAAACATTTGAAAATGGATAATTTTTCACATTTCTGAAGCATGACGTAATGGGGGGGGTGTTATCTCTTTTGTCGAAAATCAGCCGTTTTTGCTTGAACATTAAAGGCCTCCAAATGGTATTTAATTAACTTCCCGGGGTGAAGAAACCCTTTTTGAGAACTCAGAGTGAGTAAATTGGCCATTTTCATGCACTTTTAACCATTCCATAAATCTTGTGTTTAGGGCCCCTGGAAGCATGAAAATCACTTTAAACATGCTAATTTTAGCTCTAACACTGATGATCAACCTACAAATGTGAACTCACGTTCAAAAATAAAACATTTGAAAACGGACCATTTTCCACATTTCTGAAGCATGACGTAATGGGGGGTGTTATCTCTTTTGTCAAAAATCAGCCGTTTTTGCTTGAACATTAAATGCCTCCAAATAGTATTGAATTCACTTCCCGAGCCCCTGGAAGCATGAAAATCACTTTAAACATGCTAATTTTAGCTCTAACACTGATGATCAACCTACAAATGTGAACTGACGTTCAAAAATAAAACATTTGAAAACGGACCATTTTCCACATTTCTGAAGCATGACGTAATGGGGGGGTGTTATCTCTTTTGTCGAAAATCAGCCGTTTTTGCTTGAACATTAAAAGCCTCCAAATGGTATTTAATTAACTTCCCGGGGTGAAGAAATCCTTTTTGAGAACTCAGAGTGAGTAAATTGGCCATTTTCATGCACTTTTAACCATTCCATAAATCTTGTGTTTAGGGCCCCTGGTAGCATGAAAATCACTTTAAACATGCTAATTTTAGCTCTAACACTGATGATCAACCTACAAATGTGAACTGACGTTCAAAAATAAAACATTTGAAAACGGACCATTTTTCACATTTCTGAAGCATGACGTAATGGGGTGGTGTTATCTCTTTTGTCAAAAATCAGCCGTTTTTGCTTGAAAATTAAATTCCTCCAAATAGTATTTAATTCACTTCCCGAGCCCCTGGAAGCATGAAAATCACTTTAAACATGCTAATTTTAGCTCTAACACTGATGATCAACCTACAAATGTGAACTGACGTTCAAAAATAAAACATTTGAAAACGGACCATTTTCCACATTTCTGAAGCATGACGTAATGGGGGGGTGTTATCTCTTTTGTCAAAAATCAGCTGTTTTTGCTTGAACATTAAATTCCTCCAAATAGTATTTAATTCACTTCCTGAGCCCACGGAAGCATGAAAATCACTTTAAACATGCTAATTTTAGCTCTAACACTGATGATCCACCTACAAATGTGAACTGACGTTCAAAAATAAAACATTTGAAAACGGACCATTTTCCACATTTCTGAAGCATGACGTAATGGGGGGGTGTTATCTCTTTTGTCGAAAATCAGCCGTTTTTGCTTGAACATTAAAAGCCTCCAAATGGTATTTAATTAACTTCCCGGGGTGAAGAAATCCTTTTTGAGAATTCAGAGTGAGTAAATTGGCCATTTTCATGCACTTTTAACCATTCCATAAATCTTGTGTTTAAGGCCCCTGGTAGCATGAAAATCACTTTAAACATGCTAATTTTAGCTCTAACACTGATGATCAGCCTACAAATGTGAACTGACGTTCAAAAATAAAACATTTGAAAACGGACCATTTTTCACATTTCTGAAGCATGACGTAATGGGGGGGGTGTTATCTCTTTTGTCAAAAATCAGCCGTTTTTGCTTGAACATTAAATTCCTCCAAATAGTATTTAATTCACTTCCCGAGCCCCTGGAAGCATGAAAATCACTTTAAACATGCTAATTTTAGCTCTAACACTGATGATCCACCTACAAATGTGAACTGACATTCAAAAATAAAACATTTGAAAATGGACCATTTTCCACATTTCTGTAACATGACGTAATGGGGGGGTGTTATCTCTTTTGTCGAAAATCAGCCGTTTTTGCTTGAACATTAAATGCCTCTAAATGGTATTTAATTAACTTCCCGGGGTGAAGAAACCTTTTTTGAGAACTCAGAGTGAGTAAATTGGCCATTTTCATGCACTTTAAACCTTTCCATAAATCTTGTGTTTAGGGCCCCTGGAAGCATGAAAATCACTTTAAACATGCTAATTTTTAGCTCTAACACTGATGATTCACCTACAAATGTGAACTGACGTTCAAAAATAAAACATTTGAAAACGGACCATTTTCCACATTTCTGAAGCATGACGTAATGGGGGGTGTTATCTCTTTTGTCAAAAATCAGCCGTTTTTGATTGAACATTAAATGCCTCCAAATAGTATTTAATTCACTTCCCGAGCCCCTGGAAGCATGAAAATCACTTTAAACATGCTAATTTTAGCTCTAACACTGATGATCCACCTACAAATGTGAACTGACGTTCAAAAATAAAACATTTGAAAACGGACCATTCTCGACATTTCTGAAGCATGACGTATTGGGGGGGTGTTATCTCTTTTGTCGAAAATCAGCCGTTTTTGCTTGAACATTAAATGCCTCCAAATGGTATTTAATTAACTTCCCGGGGTGAAGAAACCCTTTTTGAGAACTCAGAGTGAGTAAATTGGCCATTTTCATGCACTTTTAACCATTCCATAAATCTTGTGTTTAGGGCCCCTGGAAGCATGAAAATCACTTTAAACATGCTAATTTTAGCTCTAACACTGATGATCAACCTACAAATGTGAACTGACGTTCAAAAATAAAACATTTGAAAACGGACCATTTTCCACATTTCTGAAGCATGACGTAATGGGGGGTGTTATCTCTTTTGTCAAAAATCAGCCGTTTTTGCTTGAACATTAAATGCCTCCAAATGGTATTTAATTCACTTCCCGAGCCCCTGGAAGCATGAAAATCACTTTAAACATGCTAATTTTAGCTCTAACACTGATGATCCACCTACAAATGTGAACCGACGTTCAAAAATAAAACATTTGAAAACGGATCATTTTCCACATTTCTGAAGCATGACGTAATGGGGGGGGTGTTATCTCTTTTGTCGAAAATCAGCCGTTTTTGCTTGAACATTAAATGCTTCCAAATGGTATTTAATTAACTTCCCAGGGTGAAGAAACCTTTTTTGAGAACTCAGAGTGAGTAAATTGGCCATTTTCATGCACTTTAAACCTTTCCATAAATCTTGTGTTTAGGGCCCCTGGAAGCATGAAAATCACTTTAAACATGCTAATTTTTAGCTCTAACACTGATGATTCACCTACAAATGTGAACTGACGTTCAAAAATAAAACATTTGAAAACTGAACATTTTCCACATTTCTGAAGCATGACGTAATGGGGGGTGTTATCTCTTTTGTCAAAAATCAGCCGTTTTTGATTGAACATTAAATGCCTCCAAATAGTATTTAATTCACTTCCCGAGCCCCTGGTAGCATGAAAATCACTTTAAACATGCTAATTTTAGCTCTAACACTGATGATCCACCTACAAATGTGAACTGACGTTCAAAAATAAAACATTTGAAAACGGACCATTCTCCACATTTCTGAAGCATGACGTAATGTGGGGGTGTTATCTCTTTTGTCGAAAATCAGCCGTTTTTGCTTGAACATTAAATGCCTCCAAATGGTATTTAATTAACTTCCCGGGGTGAAGAAACCCTTTTTGAGAACTCAGAGTGAGTAAATTGGCCATTTTCATGCACTTTTAACCATTCCATAAATCTTGCGTTTAGGGCCCCTGGAAGCATGAAAATCACTTTAAACATGCTAATTTTAGCTCTAACACTGATGATCAACCTACAAATGTGAACTGACGTTCAAAAATAAAACATTTGAAAACGGACCATTTTCCACATTTCTGAAGCATGACGTAATGGGGGGGGTGTTATCTCTTTTGTCAAAAATCAGCCGTTTTTGCTTGAACATTAAATGCCTCCAAATAGTATTTAATTCACTTCCCGAGCCCCTGGAAGCATGAAAATCACTTTAAACATGCTAATTTTAGCTCTAACACTGATGATCCACCTACAAATGTGAACTGACGTTCAAAAATAAAACATTTGAAAATGGATAATTTTTCACATTTCTGAAGCATGACGTAATGGGGGGGGTGTTATCTCTTTTGTCGAAAATCAGCCGTTTTTGCTTGAACATTAAATGCCTCCAAATGGTATTTAATTAACTTCCCGGGGTGAAGAAACCCTTTTTGAGAACTCAGAGTGAGTAAATTGGCCATTTTCATGCACTTTTAACCATTCCATAAATCTTGTGTTTAGGGCCCCTGGAAGCATGAAAATCACTTTAAACATGCTAATTTTAGCTCTAACACTGATGATCAACCTACAAATGTGAACTGACGTTCAAAAATAAAACATTTGAAAACGGACCATTTTCCACATTTCTGAAGCATGACGTAATGGGGGGGTGTTATCTCTTTTGTCAAAAATCAGCTGTTTTTGCTTGAACATTAAATTCCTCCAAATAGTATTTAATTCACTTCCTGAGCCCACGGAAGCATGAAAATCACTTTAAACATGCTAATTTTAGCTCTAACACTGATGATCCACCTACAAATGTGAACTGACGTTCAAAAATAAAACATTTGAAAACGGACCATTCTCGACATTTCTGAAGCATGACGTATTGGGGGGTGTTATCTCTTTTGTCGAAAATCAGCCGTTTTTGCTTGAACATTAAATGCCTCCAAATGGTATTTAATTAACTTCCCGGGGTGAAGAAACCCTTTTTGAGAACTCAGAGTGAGTAAATTGGCCATTTTCATGCACTTTTAACCATTCCATAAATCTTGTGTTTAGGGCCCCTGGAAGCATGAAAATCACTTTAAACATGCTAATTTTAGCTCTAACACTGATGATCAACCTACAAATGTGAACTGACGTTCAAAAATAAAACATTTGAAAACGGACCATTTTCCACATTTCTGAAGCATGACGTAATGGGGGGTGTTATCTCTTTTGTCAAAAATCAGCCGTTTTTGCTTGAACATTAAATGCCTCCAAATGGTATTTAATTCACTTCCCGAGCCCCTGGAAGCATGAAAATCACTTTAAACATGCTAATTTTAGCTCTAACACTGATGATCCACCTACAAATGTGAACCGACGTTCAAAAATAAAACATTTGAAAACGGATCATTTTCCACATTTCTGAAGCATGACGTAATGGGGGGGGTGTTATCTCTTTTGTCGAAAATCAGCCGTTTTTGCTTGAACATTAAATGCTTCCAAATGGTATTTAATTAACTTCCCAGGGTGAAGAAACCTTTTTTGAGAACTCAGAGTGAGTAAATTGGCCATTTTCATGCACTTTAAACCTTTCCATAAATCTTGTGTTTAGGGCCCCTGGAAGCATGAAAATCACTTTAAACATGCTAATTTTTAGCTCTAACACTGATGATTCACCTACAAATGTGAACTGACGTTCAAAAATAAAACATTTGAAAACTGAACATTTTCCACATTTCTGAAGCATGACGTAATGGGGGGTGTTATCTCTTTTGTCAAAAATCAGCCGTTTTTGATTGAACATTAAATGCCTCCAAATAGTATTTAATTCACTTCCCGAGCCCCTGGTAGCATGAAAATCACTTTAAACATGCTAATTTTAGCTCTAACACTGATGATCCACCTACAAATGTGAACTGACGTTCAAAAATAAAACATTTGAAAACGGACCATTCTCCACATTTCTGAAGCATGACGTAATGTGGGGGTGTTATCTCTTTTGTCGAAAATCAGCCGTTTTTGCTTGAACATTAAATGCCTCCAAATGGTATTTAATTAACTTCCCGGGGTGAAGAAACCCTTTTTGAGAACTCAGAGTGAGTAAATTGGCCATTTTCATGCACTTTTAACCATTCCATAAATCTTGCGTTTAGGGCCCCTGGAAGCATGAAAATCACTTTAAACATGCTAATTTTAGCTCTAACACTGATGATCAACCTACAAATGTGAACTGACGTTCAAAAATAAAACATTTGAAAACGGACCATTTTCCACATTTCTGAAGCATGACGTAATGGGGGGGGTGTTATCTCTTTTGTCAAAAATCAGCCGTTTTTGCTTGAACATTAAATGCCTCCAAATAGTATTTAATTCACTTCCCGAGCCCCTGGAAGCATGAAAATCACTTTAAACATGCTAATTTTAGCTCTAACACTGATGATCCACCTACAAATGTGAACTGACGTTCAAAAATAAAACATTTGAAAATGGATAATTTTTCACATTTCTGAAGCATGACGTAATGGGGGGGGTGTTATCTCTTTTGTCGAAAATCAGCCGTTTTTGCTTGAACATTAAATGCCTCCAAATGGTATTTAATTAACTTCCCGGGGTGAAGAAACCCTTTTTGAGAACTCAGAGTGAGTAAATTGGCCATTTTCATGCACTTTTAACCATTCCATAAATCTTGTGTTTAGGGCCCCTGGAAGCATGAAAATCACTTTAAACATGCTAATTTTAGCTCTAACACTGATGATCAACCTACAAATGTGAACTGACGTTCAAAAATAAAACATTTGAAAACGGACCATTTTCCACATTTCTGAAGCATGACGTAATGGGGGGGTGTTATCTCTTTTGTCAAAAATCAGCTGTTTTTGCTTGAACATTAAATTCCTCCAAATAGTATTTAATTCACTTCCTGAGCCCACGGAAGCATGAAAATCACTTTAAACATGCTAATTTTAGCTCTAACACTGATGATCCACCTACAAATGTGAACTGACGTTCAAAAATAAAACATTTGAAAACGGACCATTTTCCACATTTCTGAAGCATGACGTAATGGGGGGGTGTTATCTCTTTTGTCGAAAATCAGCCGTTTTTGCTTGAACATTAAAAGCCTCCAAATGGTATTTAATTAACTTCCCGGGGTGAAGAAATCCTTTTTGAGAATTCAGAGTGAGTAAATTGGCCATTTTCATGCACTTTTAACCATTCCATAAATCTTGTGTTTAAGGCCCCTGGTAGCATGAAAATCACTTTAAACATGCTAATTTTAGCTCTAACACTGATGATCAACCTACAAATGTGAACTGACGTTCAAAAATAAAACATTTGAAAACGGACCATTTTTCACATTTCTGAAGCATGACGTAATGGGGGGGTGTTATCTCTTTTGTCAAAAATCAGCCGTTTTTGCTTGAACATTAAATTCCTCCAAATAGTATTTAATTCACTTCCCGAGCCCCTGGAAGCATGAAAATCACTTTAAACATGCCAATTTTAGCTCTAACACTGATGATCAACCTACAAATGTGAACTGATGTTCAAAAATAAAACATTTGAAAACGGACCATTTTCCACATTTCTGAAGCATGGCGTAATGGGGGGGTGTTATCTCTTTTGTCGAAAATCAGCCGTTTTTGCTTGAACATTAAATGCCTCCAAATGGTATTTAATTAACTTCCCGGGGTGAAGAAACCCTTTTTGAGAACTCAGAGTGAGTAAATTGGCCATTTTCATGCACTTTTAACCATTCCATAAATCTTGTGTTTAGGGCCCCTGGTAGCATAAAAATCACTTTAAACATGCTAATTTTAGCTCTAACACTGATGATCAACTTACAAATGTGAACTGACGTTCAAAAAATAAAACATTTGAAAACAGACCATTTTCTACATTTCTGAAGCATGACGTAATGGGGGGGTGGTATCTCTTTTGTCAAAAATCAGCCGTTTTTGCTTGAACATTAAATGCCTCCAAATAGTATTTAATTCACTTCCCGAGCCCCTGGAAGCATGAAAACCACTTTAAACATGCTAATTTTAGCTCTAACACTGATGATCCACCTACAAATGTGAACTGACGTTCAAAAATAAAACATTTGAAAACGGACCAGTCTCCACATTTCTGAAGCATGATGTAATGGGGGGGTGTTATCTCTTTTGTCAAAAATCAGCCGTTTTTGCTTGAACATTAAATGCCTCCAAATGGTATTTTATTAACTTCCTGGGGTGAAGAAACCCTTTTTGAGAACTCAGAGTGAGTAAATTGGCCATTTTCATGCACTTTTAACCATTCCATAAATCTTGTGTTTAGGGCCCCTGGAAGCATGAAATCACTTTAAACATGCTAATTTTAGCTCTAACACTGATGATCAACCTACAAATGTGAACTGACGTTCAAAAATAAAACATTTGAAAACTGACTTTTTTCCACATTTCTGAATCATGACGTAATGGGGGGGTGTTATCTCTTTTGTCAAAAATCAGCCGTTTTTGCTTGAACATTAAATTCCTCCAAATAGTATTTAATTCACTTCCCGAGCCCCTGGAAGCATGAAAATCACTTTAAACATGCTAATTTTAGCTCTAACACTGATGATCCACCTACAAATGTGAACCGACATTCAAAAATAAAACATTTGAAAACAGATCATTTTCCACATTTCTGAAGCATGACGTAATGGGGGGGTGTTATCTCTTTTGTCGAAAATCAGACGTTTTTGCTTGAACATTAAATGCTTCCAAATGGTATTTAATTAACTTCCCAGGGTGAAGAAACCTTTTTGAGAACTCAGAGTGAGTAAATTGGCCATTTTCATGCACTTTAAACCTTTCCATAAATCTTGTGTTTAGGGCCCCTGGAAGCATCAAAATCACTTTAAACATGCTAATTTTTAGCTCTAACACTGATGATTCACCTACAAATGTGAACTGACGTTCAAAAATAAAACATTTGAAAACGGACCATTTTCCACATTTCTGAAGCATGACGTAAAGGGTGGGTGTTATCTCTTTTGTCGAAAATCAGCCGTTTTTGCTTGAACATTAAATGCCTCCAAATTGTATTTAATTAACTTCCCGGGGTGAAGAAACTCGTTTTGAGTACTCAGAGTGAGTAAATTGGCCATTTTCATGCACTTTTAACCATTCCATAAATCTTGTGTTTAGGGCCCCTGGAAGCATGAAAATCACTTTAAACATGCTAATTTTAGCTCTAACACTGATGATCAACCTACAAATGTGAACTGACGTTCAAAAATAAAACATTTGAAAACGGACCATTTTCCACATTTCTGAAGCATGACGTAATGGGGGGGTGTTATCTCTTTTGTCAAAAATCAGCCGTTTTTGCTTGAACATTAAATGCCTCCAAATGGTATTTAATTCACTTCCCGAGCCCCTGGAAGCATGAAAATCACTTTAAACATGCTAATTTTAGCTCTAACACTGATGATCCACCTACAAATGTGAACCGACGTTCAAAAATAAAACATTTGAAAACGGATCATTTTCCACATTTCTGAAGCATGACGTAATGGGGGGGTGTTATCTCTTTTGTCGAAAATCAGCCGTTTTTGCTTGAACATTAAATGCTTCCAAATGGTATTTAATTAACTTCCCAGGGTGAAGAAACCTTTTTTGAGAACTCAGAGTGAGTAAATTGGCCATTTTCATGCACTTTAAACCTTTCCATAAATCTTGTGTTTAGAGCCCCTGGAAGCATGAAAATCACTTTAAACATGCTAATTTTTAGCTCTAACACTGATGATTCACCTACAAATGTGAACTGACGTTCAAAAATAAAACATTTGAAAACGGAACATTTTCCACATTTCTTAAGCATGACATAATGGGGGGTGTTATCTCTTTTGTCAAAAATCAGCCATTTTTGATTGAACATTAAATGCCTCCAAATAGTATTTAATTCACTTCCCGACCCCCTGGTAGCATGAAAATCACTTTAAACATGCTAATTTTAGCTCTAACACTGATGATCCACCTACAAATGTGAACTGACGTTCAAAAATAAAACATTTGAAAACGGACCATTTTCCACATTTCGGAAGCATGACGTAATGGGGGGGTGTTATCTCTTTTGTCAAAAATCAGCCGTTTTTGCTTGAACATTAAATGCCTCCAAATGGTATTTAATTCACTTCCCGAGCCCCTGGAAGCATGAAAACCACTTTAAACATGCTAATTTTAGCTCTAACACTGATGATCCACCTACAAATGTGAACTGACGTTCAAAAATAAAACATTTGAAAACGGACCAGTCTCCACATTTCTGAAGCATGATGTAATGGGGGGGTGTTATCTCTTTTGTCAAAAATCAGCCGTTTTTGCTTGAACATTAAATGCCTCCAAATGGTATTTTATTAACTTCCTGGGGTGAAGAAACCCTTTTTGAGAACTCAGAGTGAGTAAATTGGCCATTTTCATGCACTTTTAACCATTCCATAAATCTTGTGTTTAGGGCCCCTGGAAGCATGAAATCACTTTAAACATGCTAATTTTAGCTCTAACACTGATGATCAACCTACAAATGTGAACTGACGTTCAAAAATAAAACATTTGAAAACTGACTTTTTTCCACATTTCTGAATCATGACGTAATGGGGGGGTGTTATCTCTTTTGTCAAAAATCAGCCGTTTTTGCTTGAACATTAAATTCCTCCAAATAGTATTTAATTCACTTCCCGAGCCCCTGGAAGCATGAAAATCACTTTAAACATGCTAATTTTAGCTCTAACACTGATGATCCACCTACAAATGTGAACCGACATTCAAAAATAAAACATTTGAAAACAGATCATTTTCCACATTTCTGAAGCATGACGTAATGGGGGGGTGTTATCTCTTTTGTCGAAAATCAGACGTTTTTGCTTGAACATTAAATGCTTCCAAATGGTATTTAATTAACTTCCCAGGGTGAAGAAACCTTTTTGAGAACTCAGAGTGAGTAAATTGGCCATTTTCATGCACTTTAAACCTTTCCATAAATCTTGTGTTTAGGGCCCCTGGAAGCATCAAAATCACTTTAAACATGCTAATTTTTAGCTCTAACACTGATGATTCACCTACAAATGTGAACTGACGTTCAAAAATAAAACATTTGAAAACGGACCATTTTCCACATTTCTGAAGCATGACGTAAAGGGTGGGTGTTATCTCTTTTGTCGAAAATCAGCCGTTTTTGCTTGAACATTAAATGCCTCCAAATTGTATTTAATTAACTTCCCGGGGTGAAGAAACTCGTTTTGAGTACTCAGAGTGAGTAAATTGGCCATTTTCATGCACTTTTAACCATTCCATAAATCTTGTGTTTAGGGCCCCTGGAAGCATGAAAATCACTTTAAACATGCTAATTTTAGCTCTAACACTGATGATCAACCTACAAATGTGAACTGACGTTCAAAAATAAAACATTTGAAAACGGACCATTTTCCACATTTCTGAAGCATGACGTAATGGGGGGGTGTTATCTCTTTTGTCAAAAATCAGCCGTTTTTGCTTGAACATTAAATGCCTCCAAATGGTATTTAATTCACTTCCCGAGCCCCTGGAAGCATGAAAATCACTTTAAACATGCTAATTTTAGCTCTAACACTGATGATCCACCTACAAATGTGAACCGACGTTCAAAAATAAAACATTTGAAAACGGATCATTTTCCACATTTCTGAAGCATGACGTAATGGGGGGGTGTTATCTCTTTTGTCGAAAATCAGCCGTTTTTGCTTGAACATTAAATGCTTCCAAATGGTATTTAATTAACTTCCCAGGGTGAAGAAACCTTTTTTGAGAACTCAGAGTGAGTAAATTGGCCATTTTCATGCACTTTAAACCTTTCCATAAATCTTGTGTTTAGAGCCCCTGGAAGCATGAAAATCACTTTAAACATGCTAATTTTTAGCTCTAACACTGATGATTCACCTACAAATGTGAACTGACGTTCAAAAATAAAACATTTGAAAACGGAACATTTTCCACATTTCTTAAGCATGACATAATGGGGGGTGTTATCTCTTTTGTCAAAAATCAGCCATTTTTGATTGAACATTAAATGCCTCCAAATAGTATTTAATTCACTTCCCGACCCCCTGGTAGCATGAAAATCACTTTAAACATGCTAATTTTAGCTCTAACACTGATGATCCACCTACAAATGTGAACTGACGTTCAAAAATAAAACATTTGAAAACGGACCATTTTCCACATTTCGGAAGCATGACGTAATGGGGGGGTGTTATCTCTTTTGTCAAAAATCAGCCGTTTTTGCTTGAACATTAAATGCCTCCAAATGGTATTTAATTCACTTCCCGAGCCCCTGGAAGCATGAAAATCACTTTAAACATGCTAATTTTAGCTCTAACACTGATGATCCACCTACAAATGTGAACCGACGTTCAAAAATAAAACATTTGAAAACGGATCATTTTCCACATTTCTGAAGCATGACGTAATGGGGGGGTGTTATCTCTTTTGTCGAAAATCAGCCGTTTTTGCTTGAACATTAAATGCTTCCAAATGGTATTTAATTAACTTCCCAGGGTGAAGAAACCTTTTTTGAGAACTCAGAGTGAGTAAATTGGCCATTTTCATGCACTTTAAACCTTTCCATAAATCTTGTGTTTAGGGCCCCTGGAAGCATGAAAATCACTTTAAACATGCTAATTTTTAGCTCTAACACTGATGATTCACCTACAAATGTGAACTGACGTTCAAAAATAAAACATTTGAAAACGGACCATTTTCCACATTTCTGAAGCATGACGTAATGGGGGGTGTTAGCTCTTTTGTCAAAAATCAGCCGTTTTTGATTGAACATTAAATGCCTCCAAATAGTATTTAATTCACTTCCCGAGCCCCTGGAAGCATGAAAATCACTTTAAACATGCTAATTTTAGCTCTAACACTGATGATCCACCTACAAATGTGAACTGACGTTCAAAAATAAAACATTTGAAAACGGACCATTCTCGACATTTCTGAAGCATGACGTATTGGGGGGGTGTTATCTCTTTTGTCGAAAATCAGCCGTTTTTGCTTGAACATTAAATGCCTCCAAATGGTATTTAATTAACTTCCCGGGGTGAAGAAACCCTTTTTGAGAACTCAGAGTGAGTAAATTGGCCATTTTCATGCACTTTTAACCATTCCATAAATCTTGTGTTTAGGGCCCCTGGAAGCATGAAAATCACTTTAAACATGCTAATTTTAGCTCTAACACTGATGATCAACCTACAAATGTGAACTGACGTTCAAAAATAAAACATTTGAAAACTGACCATTTTCCACATTTCTGAAGCATGACGTAATGGGGGGGTGTTATCTCTTTTGTCAAAAATCAGCCGTTTTTGCTTGAACATTAAATGCCTCCAAATGGTATTTAATTCACTTCCCGAGCCCCTGGAAGCATGAAAATCACTTTAAACATGCTAATTTTAGCTCTAACACTGATGATCCACCTACAAATGTGAACCGACGTTCAAAAATAAAACATTTGAAAACGGATCATTTTCCACATTTCTGAAGCATGACGTAATGGGGGGGGTGTTATCTCTTTTGTCGAAAATCAGCCGTTTTTGCTTGAACATTAAATGCTTCCAAATGGTATTTAATTAACTTCCCAGGGTGAAGAAACCTTTTTTGAGAACTCAGAGTGAGTAAATTGGCCATTATTAATGCACTTTAAACCTTTCCATAAATCTTGTGTTTAGGGCCCCTGGAAGCATGAAAATCACTTTAAACATGCTAATTTTTAGCTCTAACACTGATGATTCACCTACAAATGTGAACTGACGTTCAAAAATAAAACATTTGAAAACGGAACATTTTCCACATTTTTGAAGCATGACGTAATGGGGGGTGTTATCTCTTTTGTCAAAAATCAGCCGTTTTTGATTGAACATTAAATGCCTCCAAATAGTATTTAATTCACTTCCCGAGCCCCTGGTAGCATGAAAATCACTTTAAACATGCTAATTTTAGCTCTAACACTGATGATCCACCTACAAATGTGAACTGACGTTCAAAAATAAAACATTTGAAAACGGACCATTCTCCACATTTCTGAAGCATGACGTAATTGGGGGGTGTTATCTCTTTTGTCGAAAATCAGCCGTTTTCGCTTGAACATTAAATGCCTCCAAATGGTATTTAATTAACTTCCCGGGGTGAAGAAACCCTTTTTGAGAACTGAGAGTGAGTAAATTGGCCATTTTCATGCACTTTTAACAATTCCATAAATCTTGTGTTTAGGCCCCCTGGAAGCATGAAAATCACTTTAAACATGCTAATTTTAGCTCTAACACTGATGATCAACCTACAAATGTGAACTGACGTTCAAAAATAAAACATTTGAAAACGGACCATTTTCCACATTTCTGAAGCATGACGTAATGGGGGGGGGGTGTTATCTCTTTTGTCAAAAATCAGCCGTTTTTGCTTGAACATTAAATGCCTCCAAATAGTATTTAATTCACTTCCCGAGCCCCTGGAAGCATGAAAATCACTTTAAACATGCTAATTTTAGCTCTAACACTGATGATCAACCTACAAATGTGAACTGACGTTCAAAAATAAAACATTTGAAAACGGGCCATTTTCCACATTTCTGAAGCATGACGTAATGGGTGGTGTTATCTCTTTTGTCAAAAATCAGCCGTTTTTGCTTGAACATTAAATGCCTCCAAATAGTTTTTAATTCACTTCCCGAGCCCCTGGAAGCATGAAAATCACTTTAAACATGCTAATTTTAGCTCTAACACTGATGATCAACCTACAAATGTGAACTGACATTCAAAAATAAAACATTTGAAAACGGACCATTTTCCACATTTCTGAAGCATGACGTAATGGGGGGGGTGTTATCTCTTTTGTCGAAAATCAGCCGTTTTTGCTTGAACATTAAAAGCCTCCAAATGGTATTTAATTAACTTCCCGGGGTGAAGAAATCCTTTTTGAGAACTCAGAGTGAGCAATTTTGGCCATTTTCATGCACTTTTAACCATTCCATAAATCTTGTGTTTAGGGCCCCTGGTAGCATGAAAATCACTTTAAACATGCTAATTTTAGCTCTAACACTGATGATCAACCTACAAATGTGAACTGACGTTCAAAAATAAAACATTTGAAAACGGACCATTTTTCACAATCCTGAAGCATGACGTAATGGGGGGGTGTTATCTCTTTTGACAAAAATCAGCCGTTTTTGCTTGAACATTAAATTCCTCCAAATAGTATTTAATTCACTTCCCGAGCCCCTGGAAGCATGAAAATCACTTTAAACATGCTAATTTTAGCTCTAACACTGATGATCCACCTACAAATGTGAACTGACATTCAAAAATAAAACATTTGAAAACAGACCATTTTCCACATTTCTGAAGCATGACGTAATGGGGGGTGTTATCTCTTTTGTCAAAAAACAGCCATTTTTGCTTGAACATTAAATGCCTCCAAATAGTATTTAATTCACTTCCCGAGCCCCTGGAAGCATGAAAATCACTTTAAACATGCTAATTTTAGCTCTAACACTGATGATCAACCTACAAATGTGAACTGACGTTCAAAAATAAAACATTTGATAACGGACCATTTTCCACATTTCTGAAGCATGACGTAATGGGGGGGTGTTATCTCTTTTGTCGAAAATCAGCCGTTTTTGCTTGAACATTAAAAGCCTCCAAATGGTATTTAATTAACTTCCCGGGGTGAAGAAATCCTTTTTGAGAATTCAGAGTGAGTAAATTGGCCATTTTCATGCACTTTTAACCATTCCATAAATCTTGTGTTTAAGGCCCCTGGTAGCATGAAAATCACTTTAAACATGCTAATTTTAGCTCTAACACTGATGATCAGCCTACAAATGTGAACTGACGTTCAAAAATAAAACATTTGAAAACGGACCATTTTTCACATTTCTGAAGCATGACGTAATGGGGGGGGTGTTATCTCTTTTGTCAAAAATCAGCCGTTTTTGCTTGAACATTAAATTCCTCCAAATAGTATTTAATTCACTTCCCGAGCCCCTGGAAGCATGAAAATCACTTTAAACATGCTAATTTTAGCTCTAACACTGATGATCCACCTACAAATGTGAACTGACATTCAAAAATAAAACATTTGAAAATGGACCATTTTCCACATTTCTGTAACATGACGTAATGGGGGGGTGTTATCTCTTTTGTCGAAAATCAGCCGTTTTTGCTTGAACATTAAATGCCTCTAAATGGTATTTAATTAACTTCCCGGGGTGAAGAAACCTTTTTTGAGAACTCAGAGTGAGTAAATTGGCCATTTTCATGCACTTTAAACCTTTCCATAAATCTTGTGTTTAGGGCCCCTGGAAGCATGAAAATCACTTTAAACATGCTAATTTTTAGCTCTAACACTGATGATTCACCTACAAATGTGAACTGACGTTCAAAAATAAAACATTTGAAAACGGACCATTTTCCACATTTCTGAAGCATGACGTAATGGGGGGTGTTATCTCTTTTGTCAAAAATCAGCCGTTTTTGATTGAACATTAAATGCCTCCAAATAGTATTTAATTCACTTCCCGAGCCCCTGGAAGCATGAAAATCACTTTAAACATGCTAATTTTAGCTCTAACACTGATGATCCACCTACAAATGTGAACTGACGTTCAAAAATAAAACATTTGAAAACGGACCATTCTCGACATTTCTGAAGCATGACGTATTGGGGGGGTGTTATCTCTTTTGTCGAAAATCAGCCGTTTTTGCTTGAACATTAAATGCCTCCAAATGGTATTTAATTAACTTCCCGGGGTGAAGAAACCCTTTTTGAGAACTCAGAGTGAGTAAATTGGCCATTTTCATGCACTTTTAACCATTCCATAAATCTTGTGTTTAGGGCCCCTGGAAGCATGAAAATCACTTTAAACATGCTAATTTTAGCTCTAACACTGATGATCAACCTACAAATGTGAACTGACGTTCAAAAATAAAACATTTGAAAACGGACCATTTTCCACATTTCTGAAGCATGACGTAATGGGGGGTGTTATCTCTTTTGTCAAAAATCAGCCGTTTTTGCTTGAACATTAAATGCCTCCAAATGGTATTTAATTCACTTCCCGAGCCCCTGGAAGCATGAAAATCACTTTAAACATGCTAATTTTAGCTCTAACACTGATGATCCACCTACAAATGTGAACCGACGTTCAAAAATAAAACATTTGAAAACGGATCATTTTCCACATTTCTGAAGCATGACGTAATGGGGGGGGGTGTTATCTCTTTTGTCGAAAATCAGCCGTTTTTGCTTGAACATTAAATGCTTCCAAATGGTATTTAATTAACTTCCCAGGGTGAAGAAACCTTTTTTGAGAACTCAGAGTGAGTAAATTGGCCATTTTCATGCACTTTAAACCTTTCCATAAATCTTGTGTTTAGGGCCCCTGGAAGCATGAAAATCACTTTAAACATGCTAATTTTTAGCTCTAACACTGATGATTCACCTACAAATGTGAACTGACGTTCAAAAATAAAACATTTGAAAACTGAACATTTTCCACATTTCTGAAGCATGACGTAATGGGGGGTGTTATCTCTTTTGTCAAAAATCAGCCGTTTTTGATTGAACATTAAATGCCTCCAAATAGTATTTAATTCACTTCCCGAGCCCCTGGTAGCATGAAAATCACTTTAAACATGCTAATTTTAGCTCTAACACTGATGATCCACCTACAAATGTGAACTGACGTTCAAAAATAAAACATTTGAAAACGGACCATTCTCCACATTTCTGAAGCATGACGTAATGTGGGGGTGTTATCTCTTTTGTCGAAAATCAGCCGTTTTTGCTTGAACATTAAATGCCTCCAAATGGTATTTAATTAACTTCCCGGGGTGAAGAAACCCTTTTTGAGAACTCAGAGTGAGTAAATTGGCCATTTTCATGCACTTTTAACCATTCCATAAATCTTGCGTTTAGGGCCCCTGGAAGCATGAAAATCACTTTAAACATGCTAATTTTAGCTCTAACACTGATGATCAACCTACAAATGTGAACTGACGTTCAAAAATAAAACATTTGAAAACGGACCATTTTCCACATTTCTGAAGCATGACGTAATGGGGGGGGTGTTATCTCTTTTGTCAAAAATCAGCCGTTTTTGCTTGAACATTAAATGCCTCCAAATAGTATTTAATTCACTTCCCGAGCCCCTGGAAGCATGAAAATCACTTTAAACATGCTAATTTTAGCTCTAACACTGATGATCCACCTACAAATGTGAACTGACGTTCAAAAATAAAACATTTGAAAATGGATAATTTTTCACATTTCTGAAGCATGACGTAATGGGGGGGGTGTTATCTCTTTTGTCGAAAATCAGCCGTTTTTGCTTGAACATTAAATGCCTCCAAATGGTATTTAATTAACTTCCCGGGGTGAAGAAACCCTTTTTGAGAACTCAGAGTGAGTAAATTGGCCATTTTCATGCACTTTTAACCATTCCATAAATCTTGTGTTTAGGGCCCCTGGAAGCATGAAAATCACTTTAAACATGCTAATTTTAGCTCTAACACTGATGATCAACCTACAAATGTGAACTGACGTTCAAAAATAAAACATTTGAAAACGGACCATTTTCCACATTTCTGAAGCATGACGTAATGGGGGGGTGTTATCTCTTTTGTCAAAAATCAGCTGTTTTTGCTTGAACATTAAATTCCTCCAAATAGTATTTAATTCACTTCCTGAGCCCACGGAAGCATGAAAATCACTTTAAACATGCTAATTTTAGCTCTAACACTGATGATCCACCTACAAATGTGAACTGACGTTCAAAAATAAAACATTTGAAAACGGACCATTTTCCACATTTCTGAAGCATGACGTAATGGGGGGGTGTTATCTCTTTTGTCGAAAATCAGCCGTTTTTGCTTGAACATTAAAAGCCTCCAAATGGTATTTAATTAACTTCCCGGGGTGAAGAAATCCTTTTTGAGAATTCAGAGTGAGTAAATTGGCCATTTTCATGCACTTTTAACCATTCCATAAATCTTGTGTTTAAGGCCCCTGGTAGCATGAAAATCACTTTAAACATGCTAATTTTAGCTCTAACACTGATGATCAACCTACAAATGTGAACTGACGTTCAAAAATAAAACATTTGAAAACGGACCATTTTTCACATTTCTGAAGCATGACGTAATGGGGGGGTGTTATCTCTTTTGTCAAAAATCAGCCGTTTTTGCTTGAACATTAAATTCCTCCAAATAGTATTTAATTCACTTCCCGAGCCCCTGGAAGCATGAAAATCACTTTAAACATGCTAATTTTAGCTCTAACACTGATGATCCACCTACAAATGTGAACTGACATTCAAAAATAAAACATTTGAAAATGGACCATTTTCCACATTTCTGAAGCATGACGTAATGGGGGGGGTGTTATCTCTTTTGTCGAAAATCAGCCGTTTTTGCTTGAACATTAAATGCCTCTAAATGGTATTTAATTAACTTCCCGGGGTGAAGAAACCTTTTTTGAGAACTCAGAGTGAGTAAATTGGCCATTTTCATGCACTTTAAACCTTTCCATAAATCTTGTGTTTAGGGTCCCTGGAAGCATGAAAATCACTTTAAACATGCTAATTTTTAGCTCTAACACTGATGATTCACCTACAAATGTGAACTGACGTTCAAAAATAAAACATTTGAAAACGGAACATTTTCCACATTTTTGAAGCATGACGTAATGGGGGGTGTTATCTCTTTTGTCAAAAATCAGCCGTTTTTGATTGAACATTAAATGCCTCCAAATAGTATTTAATTCACTTCCCGAGCCCCTGGTAGCATGAAAATCACTTTAAACATGCTAATTTTAGCTCTAACACTGATGATCAACCTACAAATGTGAACTGACGTTCAAAAATAAAACATTTGAAAACGGACCATTTTCCACATTTCTGAAGCATGACGTAATGGGGGGGGGTGTTATCTCTTTTGTCAAAAATCAGCCGTTTTTGCTTGAACATTAAATGCCTCCAAATAGTATTTAATTCACTTCCCGAGCCCCTGGAAGCATGAAAATCACTTTAAACATGCTAATTTTAGCTCTAACACTGATGATCAACCTACAAATGTGAACTGACGTTCAAAAATAAAACATTTGAAAACGGGCCATTTTCCACATTTCTGAAGCATGACGTAATGGGTGGTGTTAT
Organism: Lissotriton vulgaris; assembly: GCF_964263255.1. Taxonomy (NCBI): domain Eukaryota; kingdom Metazoa; phylum Chordata; class Amphibia; order Caudata; family Salamandridae; genus Lissotriton; species Lissotriton vulgaris. Next base: position 709,034 of record NW_028252962.1, read on the forward strand.
CTCTTTTGTCAAAAATCAGCCGTTTTTGCTTGAACATTAAATGCCTCCAAATGGTATTTAATTCACTTCCCGAGCCCCTGGAAGCATGAAAATCACTTTAAACATGCTAATTTTAGCTCTAACACTGATGATCAACCTACAAATGTGAACTGACGTTCAAAAATAAAACATTTGAAAACGGGCCATTTTCCACATTTCTGAAGCATGACGTAATGGGGGGTGTTATCTCTTTTGTCAAAAATCAGCCGTTTTTGCTTGAACATTAAATGCCTCCAAATGGTATTTAATTCACTTCCCGAGCCCCTGGAAGCATGAAAATCACTTTAAACATGCTAATTTTAGCTCTAACACTGATGATCCACCTACAAATGTGAACCGACGTTCAAAAATAAAACATTTGAAAACGGATCATTTTCCACATTTCTGAAGCCTGACGTAATGGGGGGGGGGTGTTATCTCTTTTGTCGAAAATCAGCCGTTTTTGCTTGAACATTAAATGCTTCCAAATGGTATTTAATTAACTTCCCAGGGTGAAGAAACCTTTTTTGAGAACTCAGAGTGAGTAAATTGGCCATTATTAATGCACTTTAAACCTTTCCATAAATCTTGTGTTTAGGGCCCCTGGAAGCATGAAAATCACTTTAAACATGCTAATTTTTAGCTCTAACACTGATGATTCACCTACAAATGTGAACTGACGTTCAAAAATAAAACATTTGAAAACGGAACATTTTCCACATTTTTGAAGCATGACGTAATGGGGGGTGTTATCTCTTTTGTCAAAAATCAGCCGTTTTTGATTGAACATTAAATGCCTCCAAATAGTATTTAATTCACTTCCCGAGCCCCTGGTAGCATGTAGGCGTGGGCGGAAAATCCGTTCCGCTCGCGGATTTTGCGGATTTTCGGGAAATCCGCAATCCGCGAGATTTGCGAATTTCCCGCAAAATCCGCAAATCCGCGAGCAGCGGATTTTGCTCGCACTGCTCGCACTGTTCGCGTGAGTTCGCGCCCCGCGAATAAGTGCAAAATTGCAGAAATACGATCTTAGCAAAACTGAAAGTAACTACTTACCAGGTTCAAAAGTTCAGGCTCATCATTAGTAGCCATTTCCTGGAGTGCTTCCTGAGGGGCCCCTCCAGAGTTCAGTTGCCAGTTGAAACTAGTATGTGACCCTGCTCTGAACCTCAGAATAGTTACACATATGCCACAAAGGTCCTGAATTACAGCTAAGGGAGACAAGCAGGAGCCAGGCTGGAAGTTAAAATCCATTAATCAGCCCCTAATTCATTATTGTCAGTTGGGGCAGGGCAGGTGTTGTAACTAATTTTGCAACAATGAAAGCACTTAGCAAGTGCAAAAGATCACTAATCAGGGCACACTAAGGAAGCAGGTGCCAGCTAAAAAAATATTCTGTGACACATGAATCAGCCCCAAATTAATTCAGGTCACTTGAGGCAGGGAAGGTGTGCTTTGCTTTGCCGAAAATAATGTACACTGGACAACCAGAGGGTGTGGTGATGAAACAGAGGGTGGCATGGGTGGGCCAGAGGGTGGCATGAGTAGTCAGAGAGTGGCAGTGGTGACAGAGAGTGGCAGTGATGAAGAAGAGTGTCCCAAACAGGCTGGACACGTAGAAACAACAAGTTCGCGAAACTTGCGACCCGACAGGTAAGTTCGCAATTTGCGAAAGTGTACAAAACCCTCGCGAACTGGCAGAAACACGGGCGAACACAAAAAAAAAAAAAATCCGCAAATTCGCGGGAATTCGCGGATTTTGCGGATTGCGAATCCGCAAATCCGCAAAATTCGCGAACGCGAGATCCGCAAAATTCGCTCATGCTTAGTAGCATGAAAATCACTTTAAACATGCTAATTTTAGCTCTAACACTGATGATCAACCTACAAATGTGAACTGACGTTCAAAAATAAAACATTTGAAAACGGACCATTTTCCACATTTCTGAAGCATGACGTAATGGGGGGGGGTGTTATCTCTTTTGTCAAAAATCAGCCGTTTTTGCTTGAACATTAAATGCCTCCAAATAGTATTTAATTCACTTCCCGAGCCCCTGGAAGCATGAAAATCACTTTAAACATGCTAATTTTAGCTCTAACACTGATGATCAACCTACAAATGTGAACTGACGTTCAAAAATAAAACATTTGAAAACGGGCCATTTTCCACATTTCTGAAGCATGACGTAATGGGTGGTGTTATCTCTTTTGTCAAAAATCAGCCGTTTTTGCTTGAACATTAAATGCCTCCAAATAGTTTTTAATTCACTTCCCGAGCCCCTGGAAGCATGAAAATCACTTTAAACATGCTAATTTTAGCTCTAACACTGATGATCAACCTACAAATGTGAACTGACATTCAAAAATAAAACATTTGAAAACGGACCATTTTCCACATTTCTGAAGCATGACGTAATGGGGGGGGTGTTATCTCTTTTGTCGAAAATCAGCCGTTTTTGCTTGAACATTAAAAGCCTCCAAATGGTATTTAATTAACTTCCCGGGGTGAAGAAATCCTTTTTGAGAACTCAGAGTGAGCAATTTTGGCCATTTTCATGCACTTTTAACCATTCCATAAATCTTGTGTTTAGGGCCCCTGGTAGCATGAAAATCACTTTAAACATGCTAATTTTAGCTCTAACACTGATGATCAACCTACAAATGTGAACTTACGTTCAAAAATAAAACATTTGAAAACGGACCATTTTTCACAATCCTGAAGCATGACGTAATGGGGGGGTGTTATCTCTTTTGTCAAAAATCAGCCGTTTTTGCTTGAACATTAAATTCCTCCAAATAGTATTTAATTCACTTCCCGAGCCCCTGGAAGCATGAAAATCACTTTAAACATGCTAATTTTAGCTCTAACACTGATGATCCACCTACAAATGTGAACTGACATTCAAAAATAAAACATTTGAAAACGGACCATTTTCCACATTTCTGAAGCATGATGTAATGGGGGGGTGTTATCTCGTTTGTCAAAAATCAGCCGTTTTTGCTTGAACATTAAATGCCTCCAAATGGTATTTTATTAACTTCCTGGGGTGAAGAAACCCTTTTTGAGAACTCAGAGTGAGTAAATTGGCCATTTTCATGCACTTTTAACCATTCCATAAATCTTGTGTTTAGGGCCCCTGGAAGCATGAAATCACTTTAAACATGCTAATTTTAGCTCTAACACTGATGATCAACCTACAAATGTGAACTGACGTTCAAAAATAAAACATTTGAAAACTGACTTTTTTCCACATTTCTGAAGCATGACGTAATGGGGGGGTGTTATCTCTTTTGTCAAAAATCAGCCGTTTTTGCTTGAACATTAAATTCCTCCAAATAGTATTTAATTCACTTCCCGAGCCCCTGGAAGCATGAAAATCACTTTAAACATGCTAATTTTAGCTCTAACACTGATGATCCACCTACAAATGTGAACTGACGTTCAAAAATAAAACATTTGAAAACGGACCATTTTCCACATTTCTGAAGCATGACGTAATGGGGGGGTGTTATCTCTTTTGTCGAAAATCAGCCGTTTTTGCTTGAACATTAAATGCCTCCAAATTGTATTTAATTAACTTCCCGGGGTGAAGAAACTCTTTTTGAGAACTCAGAGTAAGTAAATTGGCCATTTTCATGCACTTTTAACCATTCCATAAATCTTGTGTTTAGGGCCCCTGGAAGCATGAAATCACTTTAAACATGCTAATTTTAGCTCTAACACTGATGATCAACCTACAAATGTGAACTGACGTTCAAAAAAAAAACATTTGAAAACTGACTTTTTTCCACATTTCTGAAGCATGACGTAATGGGGGGTGTTATCTCTTTTGTCAAAAATCAGCCGTTTTTGCTTGAACATTAAATTCCTCCAAATAGTATTTAATTCACTTCCCGAGCCCCTGGAAGCATGAAAATCACTTTAAACATGCTAATTTTAGCTCTAACACTGATGATCCACCTACAAATGTGAACTGACGTTCAAAAATAAAACATTTGAAAACGGACCATTTTCCACATTTCTGAAGCATGACGTAATGGGGGGGTGTTATCTCTTTTGTCGAAAATCAGCCGTTTTTGCTTGAACATTAAATGCCTCCAAATTGTATTTAATTAACTTCCCGGGGTGAAGAAACTCTTTTTGAGAACTCAGAGTGAGTAAATTGGCCATTTTCATGCACTTTTAACCATTCCATAAATCTTGTGTTTAGGGCCCCTGGAAGCATGAAAATCACTTTAAACATGCTAATTTTGGCTCTAACACTGATGATCAACCTACAAATGTGAACTGACGTTCAAAAATAAAACATTTGAAAACGGACCATTTTCCACATTTCTGAAGCATGACGTAATGGGGGGGTGTTATCCCTTTTGTCAAAAATCAGCCGTTTTTGCTTGAACATTAAATGCCTCCAAATGGTATTTAATTCACTTCCCGAGCCCCTGGAAGCATGAAAATCACTTTAAACATGCTAATTTTAGCTCTAACACTGATGATCCACCTACAAATGTGAACCGACGTTCAAAAATAAAACATTTGAAAACGGATCATTTTCTACATTTCTGAAGCATGACGTAATGGGGGGGTGTTATCTCTTTTGTCGAAAATCAGCCGTTTTTGCTTGAACATTAAATGCCTCCAAATGGTATTTAATTAACTTCCCGGGGTGAAGAAACCCTTTTTGAGAACTCAGAGTGAGTAAATTGGCCATTTTCATGCACTTTTAACCATTCCATAAATCTTGTGTTTAGGGCCCCTGGAAGCATGAAAATCACTTTAAACATGCTAATTTTAGCTCTAACACTGATGATCAACCTACAAATGTGAACTGACGTTCAAAAATAAAACATTTGAAAACGGACCATTTTCCACATTTCTGAAGCATGACGTAATGGGGGGGTGTTATCTCTTTTGTCAAAAATCAGCCGTTTTTGCTTGAACATTAAATGCCTCCAAATGGTATTTAATTCACTTCCCGAGCCCCTGGAAGCATGAAAATCACTTTAAACTTGCTAATTTTAGCTCTAACACTGATGATCCACCTACAAATGTGAACCGACGTTCAAAAATAAAACATTTGAAAACAAATCATTTTCCACATTTCTGAAGCATGACGTAATGGGGGGGTGTTATCTCTTTAGTCAAAAATCAGACGTTTTTGCTTGAACATTAAATGCCTCCAAATGGTATTTAATTCACTTCCCGAGCCCCTGGAAGCATGAAAATCACTTTAAACATGCTAATTTTAGCTCTAACACTGATGATCCACCTACAAATGTGAACTGACGTTCAAAAATAAAACATTTGAAAACGGATCATTTTCCACATTTCTGAAGCACGACGTAATGGGGGGGTGTTATCTCTTTTGTCGAAAATCAGCCGTTTTTGCTTGAACATTAAATGCCTCCAAATGGTATTTAATTAACTTCCCGGGGTGAAGAAACCCGTTTTGAGAACTCAGAGTGAGTAAATTGGCCATTTTCATGCACTTTTAACCATTCCATAAATCTTGTGTTTAGGGCCCCTGGAAGCATGAAAATCACTTTAAACATGCTAATTTTAGCTCTAACACTGATGATCAACCTACAAATGTAAACTGACGTTCAAAAATAAAACATTTGAAAAAGGACCATTTTCCACATTTCTGAAGCATGACGTAATGGGGGGTATTATCTCTTTTGTCAAAAATCAGCCGTTTTTGCTTGAACATTAAATGCCTCCAAATAGTATTTAATTCACTTCCCAAGCCCCTGGAAGCATGAAAATCACTTTAAACATGCCAATTTTAGCTCTAACACTGATGATCAACCTACAAATGTGAACTGATGTTCAAAAATAAAACATTTGAAAACGGACCATTTTCCACATTTCTGGAGCATGACGTAATGGGGGGGTGTTATCTCTTTTGTCGAAAATCAGCCGTTTTTGCTTGAACATTAAATGCCTCCAAATGGTATTTAATTAACTTCCCGGGGTGAAGAAACCCTTTTTGAGAACTCAGAGTGAGTAAATTGGCCATTTTCATGCACTTTTAACCATTCCATAAATCTTGTGTTTAGGGCCCCTGGTAGCATTAAAATCACTTTAAACATGCTAATTTTAGCACTAACACTGATGATCAACCTACAAATGTGAACTGACGTTCAAAAATAAAACATTTGAAAACAGACCATTTTCTACATTTCTGAAGCATGACGTAATGGGGGGGTGTTATCTCTTTTGTCAAAAATCAGCCGTTTTTGCTTGAACATTAAATGCCTCAAAATAGTATTTAATTCACTTCCCGAGCCCCTGGAAGCATGAAAACCACTTTAAACATGCTAATTTTAGCTCTAACACTGATGATCCACCTACAAATGTGAACTGACGTTCAAAATAAAACATTTGAAAACGGATCATTTTCCACATTTCTGAAGCATGACATAATGGGGGGGTGTTATCTCTTTTGTCGAAAATCAGCCGTTTTTGCTTGAACATTAAATGCCTCCAAATGGTATTTAATTAACTTCCCGGGGTGAAGAAACCCGTTTTGAGAACTCAGAGTGAGTAAATTGGCCATTTTCATGCACTTTTAACCATTCCATAAATCTTGTGTGTAGGGCCCCTGGAAGCATGAAAATCACTTTAAACATGCTAATTTTAGCTCTAACACTGATGATCAACCTACAAATGTAAACTGACGTTCAAAAATAAAACATTTGAAAACGGACCATTTTCCACATTTCTGAAGCATGGCGTAATGGGGGGGTGTTATCTCTTTTGTCAAAAATCAGCCGTTTTTGCTTGAACATTAAATGCCTCCAAATAGTATTTAATTCACTTCCCGAGCCCCTGGAAGCATGAAAATCACTTTAAACATGCCAATTTTAGCTCTAACACTGATGATCAACCTACAAATGTGAACTGATGTTCAAAAATAAAACATTTGAAAACGGACCATTTTCCACATTTCTGAAGCATGGCGTAATGGGGGGGTGTTATCTCTTTTGTCGAAAATCAGCCGTTTTTGCTTGAACATTAAATGCCTCCAAATGGTATTTAATTAACTTCCCGGGGTGAAGAAACCCTTTTTGAGAACTCAGAGTGAGTAAATTGGCCATTTTCATGCACTTTTAACCATTCCATAAATCTTGTGTTTAGGGCCCCTGGTAGCATAAAAATCACTTTAAACATGCTAATTTTAGCTCTAACACTGATGATCAACTTACAAATGTGAACTGACGTTCAAAAAATAAAACATTTGAAAACAGACCATTTTCTACATTTCTGAAGCATGACGTAATGGGGGGTGGTATCTCTTTTGTCAAAAATCAGCCGTTTTTGCTTGAACATTAAATGCCTCCAAATAGTATTTAATTCACTTCCCGAGCCCCTGGAAGCATGAAAACCACTTTAAACATGCTAATTTTAGCTCTAACACTGATGATCCACCTACAAATGTGAACTGACGTTCAAAAATAAAACATTTGAAAACGGACCAGTCTCCACATTTCTGAAGCATGATGTAATGGGGGGGTGTTATCTCTTTTGTCAAAAATCAGCCGTTTTTGCTTGAACATTAAATGCCTCCAAATGGTATTTTATTAACTTCCTGGGGTGAAGAAACCCTTTTTGAGAACTCAGAGTGAGTAAATTGGCCATTTTCATGCACTTTTAACCATTCCATAAATCTTGTGTTTAGGGCCCCTGGAAGCATGAAATCACTTTAAACATGCTAATTTTAGCTCTAACACTGATGATCAACCTACAAATGTGAACTGACGTTCAAAAATAAAACATTTGAAAACTGACTTTTTTCCACATTTCTGAATCATGACGTAATGGGGGGGTGTTATCTCTTTTGTCAAAAATCAGCCGTTTTTGCTTGAACATTAAATTCCTCCAAATAGTATTTAATTCACTTCCCGAGCCCCTGGAAGCATGAAAATCACTTTAAACATGCTAATTTTAGCTCTAACACTGATGATCCACCTACAAATGTGAACCGACATTCAAAAATAAAACATTTGAAAACAGATCATTTTCCACATTTCTGAAGCATGACGTAATGGGGGGGTGTTATCTCTTTTGTCGAAAATCAGACGTTTTTGCTTGAACATTAAATGCTTCCAAATGGTATTTAATTAACTTCCCAGGGTGAAGAAACCTTTTTGAGAACTCAGAGTGAGTAAATTGGCCATTTTCATGCACTTTAAACCTTTCCATAAATCTTGTGTTTAGGGCCCCTGGAAGCATCAAAATCACTTTAAACATGCTAATTTTTAGCTCTAACACTGATGATTCACCTACAAATGTGAACTGACGTTCAAAAATAAAACATTTGAAAACGGACCATTTTCCACATTTCTGAAGCATGACGTAAAGGGTGGGTGTTATCTCTTTTGTCGAAAATCAGCCGTTTTTGCTTGAACATTAAATGCCTCCAAATTGTATTTAATTAACTTCCCGGGGTGAAGAAACTCGTTTTGAGTACTCAGAGTGAGTAAATTGGCCATTTTCATGCACTTTTAACCATTCCATAAATCTTGTGTTTAGGGCCCCTGGAAGCATGAAAATCACTTTAAACATGCTAATTTTAGCTCTAACACTGATGATCAACCTACAAATGTGAACTGACGTTCAAAAATAAAACATTTGAAAACGGACCATTTTCCACATTTCTGAAGCATGACGTAATGGGGGGGTGTTATCTCTTTTGTCAAAAATCAGCCGTTTTTGCTTGAACATTAAATGCCTCCAAATGGTATTTAATTCACTTCCCGAGCCCCTGGAAGCATGAAAATCACTTTAAACATGCTAATTTTAGCTCTAACACTGATGATCCACCTACAAATGTGAACCGACGTTCAAAAATAAAACATTTGAAAACGGATCATTTTCCACATTTCTGAAGCATGACGTAATGGGGGGGTGTTATCTCTTTTGTCGAAAATCAGCCGTTTTTGCTTGAACATTAAATGCTTCCAAATGGTATTTAATTAACTTCCCAGGGTGAAGAAACCTTTTTTGAGAACTCAGAGTGAGTAAATTGGCCATTTTCATGCACTTTAAACCTTTCCATAAATCTTGTGTTTAGAGCCCCTGGAAGCATGAAAATCACTTTAAACATGCTAATTTTTAGCTCTAACACTGATGATTCACCTACAAATGTGAACTGACGTTCAAAAATAAAACATTTGAAAACGGAACATTTTCCACATTTCTTAAGCATGACATAATGGGGGGTGTTATCTCTTTTGTCAAAAATCAGCCATTTTTGATTGAACATTAAATGCCTCCAAATAGTATTTAATTCACTTCCCGACCCCCTGGTAGCATGAAAATCACTTTAAACATGCTAATTTTAGCTCTAACACTGATGATCCACCTACAAATGTGAACTGACGTTCAAAAATAAAACATTTGAAAACGGACCATTTTCCACATTTCGGAAGCATGACGTAATGGGGGGGTGTTATCTCTTTTGTCAAAAATCAGCCGTTTTTGCTTGAACATTAAATGCCTCCAAATGGTATTTAATTCACTTCCCGAGCCCCTGGAAGCATGAAAACCACTTTAAACATGCTAATTTTAGCTCTAACACTGATGATCCACCTACAAATGTGAACTGACGTTCAAAAATAAAACATTTGAAAACGGACCAGTCTCCACATTTCTGAAGCATGATGTAATGGGGGGGTGTTATCTCTTTTGTCAAAAATCAGCCGTTTTTGCTTGAACATTAAATGCCTCCAAATGGTATTTTATTAACTTCCTGGGGTGAAGAAACCCTTTTTGAGAACTCAGAGTGAGTAAATTGGCCATTTTCATGCACTTTTAACCATTCCATAAATCTTGTGTTTAGGGCCCCTGGAAGCATGAAATCACTTTAAACATGCTAATTTTAGCTCTAACACTGATGATCAACCTACAAATGTGAACTGACGTTCAAAAATAAAACATTTGAAAACTGACTTTTTTCCACATTTCTGAATCATGACGTAATGGGGGGGTGTTATCTCTTTTGTCAAAAATCAGCCGTTTTTGCTTGAACATTAAATTCCTCCAAATAGTATTTAATTCACTTCCCGAGCCCCTGGAAGCATGAAAATCACTTTAAACATGCTAATTTTAGCTCTAACACTGATGATCCACCTACAAATGTGAACCGACATTCAAAAATAAAACATTTGAAAACAGATCATTTTCCACATTTCTGAAGCATGACGTAATGGGGGGGTGTTATCTCTTTTGTCGAAAATCAGACGTTTTTGCTTGAACATTAAATGCTTCCAAATGGTATTTAATTAACTTCCCAGGGTGAAGAAACCTTTTTGAGAACTCAGAGTGAGTAAATTGGCCATTTTCATGCACTTTAAACCTTTCCATAAATCTTGTGTTTAGGGCCCCTGGAAGCATCAAAATCACTTTAAACATGCTAATTTTTAGCTCTAACACTGATGATTCACCTACAAATGTGAACTGACGTTCAAAAATAAAACATTTGAAAACGGACCATTTTCCACATTTCTGAAGCATGACGTAAAGGGTGGGTGTTATCTCTTTTGTCGAAAATCAGCCGTTTTTGCTTGAACATTAAATGCCTCCAAATTGTATTTAATTAACTTCCCGGGGTGAAGAAACTCGTTTTGAGTACTCAGAGTGAGTAAATTGGCCATTTTCATGCACTTTTAACCATTCCATAAATCTTGTGTTTAGGGCCCCTGGAAGCATGAAAATCACTTTAAACATGCTAATTTTAGCTCTAACACTGATGATCAACCTACAAATGTGAACTGACGTTCAAAAATAAAACATTTGAAAACGGACCATTTTCCACATTTCTGAAGCATGACGTAATGGGGGGGTGTTATCTCTTTTGTCAAAAATCAGCCGTTTTTGCTTGAACATTAAATGCCTCCAAATGGTATTTAATTCACTTCCCGAGCCCCTGGAAGCATGAAAATCACTTTAAACATGCTAATTTTAGCTCTAACACTGATGATCCACCTACAAATGTGAACCGACGTTCAAAAATAAAACATTTGAAAACGGATCATTTTCCACATTTCTGAAGCATGACGTAATGGGGGGGTGTTATCTCTTTTGTCGAAAATCAGCCGTTTTTGCTTGAACATTAAATGCTTCCAAATGGTATTTAATTAACTTCCCAGGGTGAAGAAACCTTTTTTGAGAACTCAGAGTGAGTAAATTGGCCATTTTCATGCACTTTAAACCTTTCCATAAATCTTGTGTTTAGAGCCCCTGGAAGCATGAAAATCACTTTAAACATGCTAATTTTTAGCTCTAACACTGATGATTCACCTACAAATGTGAACTGACGTTCAAAAATAAAACATTTGAAAACGGAACATTTTCCACATTTCTTAAGCATGACATAATGGGGGGTGTTATCTCTTTTGTCAAAAATCAGCCATTTTTGATTGAACATTAAATGCCTCCAAATAGTATTTAATTCACTTCCCGACCCCCTGGTAGCATGAAAATCACTTTAAACATGCTAATTTTAGCTCTAACACTGATGATCCACCTACAAATGTGAACTGACGTTCAAAAATAAAACATTTGAAAACGGACCATTTTCCACATTTCGGAAGCATGACGTAATGGGGGGGTGTTATCTCTTTTGTCAAAAATCAGCCGTTTTTGCTTGAACATTAAATGCCTCCAAATGGTATTTAATTCACTTCCCGAGCCCCTGGAAGCATGAAAATCACTTTAAACATGCTAATTTTAGCTCTAACACTGATGATCCACCTACAAATGTGAACCGACGTTCAAAAATAAAACATTTGAAAACGGATCATTTTCCACATTTCTGAAGCATGACGTAATGGGGGGGTGTTATCTCTTTTGTCGAAAATCAGCCGTTTTTGCTTGAACATTAAATGCTTCCAAATGGTATTTAATTAACTTCCCAGGGTGAAGAAACCTTTTTTGAGAACTCAGAGTGAGTAAATTGGCCATTTTCATGCACTTTAAACCTTTCCATAAATCTTGTGTTTAGGGCCCCTGGAAGCATGAAAATCACTTTAAACATGCTAATTTTTAGCTCTAACACTGATGATTCACCTACAAATGTGAACTGACGTTCAAAAATAAAACATTTGAAAACGGACCATTTTCCACATTTCTGAAGCATGACGTAATGGGGGGTGTTAGCTCTTTTGTCAAAAATCAGCCGTTTTTGATTGAACATTAAATGCCTCCAAATAGTATTTAATTCACTTCCCGAGCCCCTGGAAGCATGAAAATCACTTTAAACATGCTAATTTTAGCTCTAACACTGATGATCCACCTACAAATGTGAACTGACGTTCAAAAATAAAACATTTGAAAACGGACCATTCTCGACATTTCTGAAGCATGACGTATTGGGGGGGTGTTATCTCTTTTGTCGAAAATCAGCCGTTTTTGCTTGAACATTAAATGCCTCCAAATGGTATTTAATTAACTTCCCGGGGTGAAGAAACCCTTTTTGAGAACTCAGAGTGAGTAAATTGGCCATTTTCATGCACTTTTAACCATTCCATAAATCTTGTGTTTAGGGCCCCTGGAAGCATGAAAATCACTTTAAACATGCTAATTTTAGCTCTAACACTGATGATCAACCTACAAATGTGAACTGACGTTCAAAAATAAAACATTTGAAAACGGACCATTTTCCACATTTCTGAAGCATGACGTAATGGGGGGGTGTTATCTCTTTTGTCAAAAATCAGCCGTTTTTGCTTGAACATTAAATGCCTCCAAATGGTATTTAATTCACTTCCCGAGCCCCTGGAAGCATGAAAATCACTTTAAACATGCTAATTTTAGCTCTAACACTGATGATCCACCTACAAATGTGAACCGACGTTCAAAAATAAAACATTTGAAAACGGATCATTTTCCACATTTCTGAAGCATGACGTAATGGGGGGGGGTGTTATCTCTTTTGTCGAAAATCAGCCGTTTTTGCTTGAACATTAAATGCTTCCAAATGGTATTTAATTAACTTCCCAGGGTGAAGAAACCTTTTTTGAGAACTCAGAGTGAGTAAATTGGCCATTATTAATGCACTTTAAACCTTTCCATAAATCTTGTGTTTAGGGCCCCTGGAAGCATGAAAATCACTTTAAACATGCTAATTTTTAGCTCTAACACTGATGATTCACCTACAAATGTGAACTGACGTTCAAAAATAAAACATTTGAAAACGGAACATTTTCCACATTTTTGAAGCATGACGTAATGGGGGGTGTTATCTCTTTTGTCAAAAATCAGCCGTTTTTGATTGAACATTAAATGCCTCCAAATAGTATTTAATTCACTTCCCGAGCCCCTGGTAGCATGAAAATCACTTTAAACATGCTAATTTTAGCTCTAACACTGATGATCCACCTACAAATGTGAACTGACGTTCAAAAATAAAACATTTGAAAACGGACCATTCTCCACATTTCTGAAGCATGACGTAATTGGGGGGTGTTATCTCTTTTGTCGAAAATCAGCCGTTTTTGCTTGAACATTAAATGCCTCCAAATGGTATTTAATTAACTTCCCGGGGTGAAGAAACCCTTTTTGAGAACTGAGAGTGAGTAAATTGGCCATTTTCATGCACTTTTAACAATTCCATAAATCTTGTGTTTAGGCCCCCTGGAAGCATGAAAATCACTTTAAACATGCTAATTTTAGCTCTAACACTGATGATCAACCTACAAATGTGAACTGACGTTCAAAAATAAAACATTTGAAAACGGACCATTTTCCACATTTCTGAAGCATGACGTAATGGGGGGGGGGTGTTATCTCTTTTGTCAAAAATCAGCCGTTTTTGCTTGAACATTAAATGCCTCCAAATAGTATTTAATTCACTTCCCGAGCCCCTGGAAGCATGAAAATCACTTTAAACATGCTAATTTTAGCTCTAACACTGATGATCAACCTACAAATGTGAACTGACGTTCAAAAATAAAACATTTGAAAACGGGCCATTTTCCACATTTCTGAAGCATGACGTAATGGGTGGTGTTATCTCTTTTGTCAAAAATCAGCCGTTTTTGCTTGAACATTAAATGCCTCCAAATAGTTTTTAATTCACTTCGCGAGCCCCTGGAAGCATGAAAATCACTTTAAACATGCTAATTTTAGCTCTAACACTGATGATCAACCTACAAATGTGAACTGACATTCAAAAATAAAACATTTGAAAACGGACCATTTTCCACATTTCTGAAGCATGACGTAATGGGGGGGGTGTTATCTCTTTTGTCGAAAATCAGCCGTTTTTGCTTGAACATTAAAAGCCTCCAAATGGTATTTAATTAACTTCCCGGGGTGAAGAAATCCTTTTTGAGAACTCAGAGTGAGCAATTTTGGCCATTTTCATGCACTTTTAACCATTCCATAAATCTTGTGTTTAGGGCCCCTGGTAGCATGAAAATCACTTTAAACATGCTAATTTTAGCTCTAACACTGATGATCAACCTACAAATGTGAACTGACGTTCAAAAATAAAACATTTGAAAACGGACCATTTTTCACAATCCTGAAGCATGACGTAATGGGGGGGTGTTATCTCTTTTGACAAAAATCAGCCGTTTTTGCTTGAACATTAAATTCCTCCAAATAGTATTTAATTCACTTCCCGAGCCCCTGGAAGCATGAAAATCACTTTAAACATGCTAATTTTAGCTCTAACACTGATGATCCACCTACAAATGTGAACTGACATTCAAAAATAAAACATTTGAAAACAGACCATTTTCCACATTTCTGAAGCATGACGTAATGGGGGGTGTTATCTCTTTTGTCAAAAAACAGCCATTTTTGCTTGAACATTAAATGCCTCCAAATAGTATTTAATTCACTTCCCGAGCCCCTGGAAGCATGAAAATCACTTTAAACATGCTAATTTTAGCTCTAACACTGATGATCAACCTACAAATGTGAACTGACGTTCAAAAATAAAACATTTGATAACGGACCATTTTCCACATTTCTGAAGCATGACGTAATGGGGGGGTGTTATCTCTTTTGTCGAAAATCAGCCGTTTTTGCTTGAACATTAAAAGCCTCCAAATGGTATTTAATTAACTTCCCGGGGTGAAGAAATCCTTTTTGAGAACTCAGAGTGAGTAAATTAGCCATTTTCATGCACTTTTAACCATTCCATAAATCTTGTGTTTAGGGCCCCTGGTAGCATGAAAATCACTTTAAACATGGTAATCTTAGCTCTATCACTGATGATCAACCTACAAATGTGAACTGACGTTCAAAAATAAAACATTTGTAAACGGACCATTTTTCACATTTCTGAAGCATGACGTAATGGGGGGGTGTTATCTCTTTTGTAAAAAATCAGCCGTTTTTGCTTGAAAATTAAATTCCTCCAAATAGTATTTAATTCACTTCCCGAGCCCCTGGAAGCATGAAAATCACTTTAAACATGCTAATTTTAGCTCTAACACTGATGATCCACCTACAAATGTGAACTGACATTCAAAAATAAAACATTTGAAAACGGACCATTTTCCACATTTCTGAAGCATGACGTAATGGGGGGGTGTGATCTCTTTTGTCAAAAATCAGCCGTTTTGGCTTGAACATTAAATGCCTCCAAATGGTATTTAATTAACTTCCCGGGGTGAAGAAACCCTTTTTGAGAACTCAGAGTGAGTAAATTGGCCATTTTCATGCACTTTTAACCATTCCATAAATCTTGTGTTTAGGGCCCCTGGAAGCATGAAAATCACTTTAAACATGCTAATTTTAGCTCTAACACTGATGATTCACCTACAAATGTGAACTGACGTTCAAAAATAAAACATTTGAAAACGGACCATTTTCCACATTTCTGAAGCATGACGTAATGGGGGGGTGTTATCTCTTTTGTCAAAAATCAGCCATTTTTGCTTGAACATTAAATGCCTCCAAATAGTATTTAATTCACTTCCCGAGCCCCTGGAAGCATGAAAATCACTTTAAACATGCTAATTTTAGCTCTAACACTGATGATCAACCTTCAAATGTGAACTGACGTTCAAAAATAAAACATTTGAAAACGGACCATTTTCCACATTTCTGAAGCATGACGTAATGGGGGGGTGTTATCTCTTTTGTCAAAAATCAGCCGTTTTTGATTGAACATTAAATGCCTCCAAATAGTATTTAATTCACTTCCCGAGCCCCTGGAAGCATGAAAATCACTTTAAACATGCTAATTTTAGCTCTAACACTGATGATCCACCTACAAATGTGAACTGACGTTCAAAAATAAAACATTTGAAAACGGACCATTCTCCACATTTCTGAAGCATGACGTAATGGGGGGGTGTTATCTCTTTTGTCGAAAATCAGCCGTTTTTGCTTGAACATTAAATGCCTCCAAATGGTATTTAATTAACTTCCCGGGGTGAAGAAACCCTTTTTGATAACTCAGAGTGAGTAAATTGGCCATTTTCATGCACTTTTAACCATTCCATAAATCTTGTGTTTAGGGCCCCTGGAGGCATGAAAATCACTTTAAACATGCTAATTTTAGCTCTAACACTGATGATCAACCTACAAATGTGAACTGACGTTCAAAAATAAAACATTTGAAAACGGACCATTTTCCACATTTCTGAAGCATGACGTAATGGGGGGGGTGTTATCTCTTTTGTCAAAAATCAGCTGTTTTTGCTTGAACATTAAATTCCTCCAAATAGTATTTAATTCACTTCCTGAGCCCCTGGAAGCATGAAAATCACTTTAAACATGCTAATTTTAGTTCTAACACTGATGATCCACCTAGAAATGTGAACTGACGTTCAAAAATAAAACATTTGAAAACGGACCATTTTCCACATTTCTGAAGCATGACGTAATGGGGGGGGTGTTATCTCTTTTGTCGAAAATCAGCCGTTTTTGCTTGAACATTAAATGCCTCTAAATGGTATTTAATTAACTTCCCGGGGTGAAGAAACCTTTTTTGAGAACTCAGAGTGAGTAAATTGGCCATTTTCATGCACTTTAAACCTTTCCATAAATCTTGTGTTTAGGGCCCCTGGAAGCATGAAAATCACTTTAAACATGCTAATTTTTAGCTCTAACACTGATGATTCACCTACAAATGTGAACTGACGTTCAAAAATAAAACATTTGAAAACGAACCATTTTCCACATTTCTGAAGCATGACGTGATGGGGGGTGTTATCTCTTTTGTCAAAAATCAGCCGTTTTTGATTGAACATTAAATGCCTCCAAATAGTATTTAATTCACTTCCCGAGCCCCTGGAAGCATGAAAATCACTTTAAACATGCTAATTTTAGCTCTAACACTGATGATCCACCTACAAATGTGAACTGACGTTCAAAAATAAAACATTTGAAAACGGACCATTCTCGACATTTCTGAAGCATGACGTATTGGGGGGTGTTATCTCTTTTGTCGAAAATCAGCTGTTTTTGCTTGAACATTAAATGCCTCCAAATGGTATTTAATAAACTTCCCGGGGTGAAGAAACCCTTTTTGAGAACTCAGAGTGAGTAAATTGGCCATTTTCATGCACTTTTAACCATTCCATAAATCTTGTGTTTAGGGCCCCTGGAAGCATGAAAATCACTTTAAACATGCTAATTTTAGCTCTAACACTGATGATCAACCTACAAATGTGAACTGACGTTCAAAAATAAAACATTTGAAAACGGACCATTTTCCACATTTCTGAAGCATGACGTAATGGGGGGTGTTATCTCTTTTGTCAAAAATCAGCCGTTTTTGCTTGAACATTAAATGCCTCCAAATGGTATTTAATTCACTTCCCGAGCCCCTGGAAGCATGAAAATCACTTTAAACATGCTCATTTTAGCTCTAACACTGATGATCCACCTACAAATGTGAACCGACGTTCAAAAATAAAACATTTGAAAACGGATCATTTTCCACATTTCTGAAGCATGACGTAATGGGGGGGTGTTATCTCTTTTGTCGAAAATCAGCCGTTTTTGCTTGAACATTAAATGCTTCCAAATGGTATTTAATTAACTTCCCAGGGTGAAGAAACCTTTCTTGAGAACTCAGAGTGAGTAAATTGGCCATTTTCATGCACTTTAAACCTTTCCATAAATCTTGTGTTTAGGGCCCTTGGAAGCATGAAAATCACTTTAAACATGCTAATTTTTAGCTCTAACACTGATGATTCACCTACAAATGTGAACTGACGTTCAAAAATAAAACATTTGAATACGGAACATTTTCCACATTTCTGAAGCATGACGTAATGGGGGGTGTTATCTCCTTTGTCAAAAATCAGCCGTTTTTGATTGAACATTAAATGCCTCCAAATAGTATTTAATTCACTTCCCGAGCCCCTGGAAGCATGAAAATCACTTTAAACATGCTAATTTTAGCTCTAACACTGATGATCCACCTACAAATGTGAACTGACGTTCAAAAATAAAACATTTGAAAACGGACCATTCTCGACATTTCTGAAGCATGACGTATTGGGGGGTGTTATCTCTTTTGTCGAAAATCAGCTGTTTTTGCTTGAACATTAAATGCCTCCAAATGGTATTTAATTAACTTCCCGGGGTGAAGAAACCCTTTTTGAGAACTCAGAGTGAGTAAATTGGCCATTTTCATGCACTTTTAACCATTCCATAAATCTTGTGTTTAGGGCCCCTGGAAGCATGAAAATCACTTTAAACATGCTAATTTTAGCTCTAACACTGATGATCAACCTACAAATGTGAACTGACGTTCAAAAATAAAACATTTGAAAACGGACCATTTTCCACATTTCTGAAGCATGACGTAATGGGGGGTGTTATCTCTTTTGTCAAAAATCAGCCGTTTTTGCTTGAACATTAAATGCCTCCAAATGGTATTTAATTCACTTCCCGAGCCCCTGGAAGCATGAAAATCACTTTAAACATGCTCATTTTAGCTCTAACACTGATGATCCACCTACAAATGTGAACCGACGTTCAAAAATAAAACATTTGAAAACAGATCATTTTCCACATTTCTGAAGCATGACGTAATGGGGGGGTGTTATCTCTTTTGTCGAAAATCAGCCGTTTTTGCTTGAACATTAAATGCTTCCAAATGGTATTTAATTAACTTCCCAGGGTGAAGAAACCTTTCTTGAGAACTCAGAGTGAGTAAATTGGCCATTTTCATGCACTTTAAACCTTTCCATAAATCTTGTGTTTAGGGCCCTTGGAAGCATGAAAATCACTTTAAACATGCTAATTTTTAGCTCTAACACTGATGATTCACCTACAAATGTGAACTGACGTTCAAAAATAAAACATTTGAATACGGAACATTTTCCACATTTCTGAAGCATGACGTAATGGGGGGTGTTATCTCCTTTGTCAAAAATCAGCCGTTTTTGATTGAACATTAAATGCCTCCAAATAGTATTTAATTCACTTCCCGAGCCCCTGGTAGCATGAAAATCACTTCAAACATGCTAATTTTAGCTCTAACACTGATGATCCACCTACAAATGTGAACTGACGTTCAAAAATAAAACATTTGAAAACGGACCATTCTCCACATTTCTGAAGCATGACGTAATGGGGGGGGGTGTTATCTCTTTTGTCGAAAATCAGCCGTTTTTGCTTGAACATTAAATGCCTCCAAATGGTATTTAATTAACTTCCCGGGGTGAAGAAACCCTTTTTGAGAACTCAGAGTGAGTAAATTGGCCATTTTCATGCACTTTTAACCATTCCATAAATCTTGTGTTTAGGGCCCCTGGAAGCATGAAAATCACTTTAAAGATGCTAATTTTAGCTCTAACACTGATGATCAACCTACAAATGTGAACTGACGTTCAAAAATAAAACATTTGAAAACGGACCATTTTCCACATTTCTGAAGCATGACGTAATGGGGGGGGGTGTTATCTCTTTTGTCAAAAATCAGCCGTTTTTGCTTGAACATTAAATGCCTCCAAATAGTATTTAATTCACTTCCCGAGCCCCTGGAAGCATGAAAATCACTTTAAACATGCTAATTTTATCTCTAACACTGATGATCCACCTACAAATGTGAACTGACGTTCAAAAATAAAACATTTGAAAATGGATAATTTTTCACATTTCTGAAGCATGACGTAATGGGGGGGGGTGTTATCTCTTTTGTCGAAAATCAGCCGTTTTTGCTTGAACATTAAATGCCTCCAAATGGTATTTAATTAACTTCCCGGGGTGAAGAAATCCTTTTTGAGAACTCAGAGTGAGTAAATTGGCCATTTTCATGCACTTTTAACCATTCCATAAATCTTGTGTTTAGGGCCCCTGGTAGCATGAAAATCACTTTAAACATGCTAATTTTAGCTCTAACACTGATGATCAACCTACAAATGTGAACTGACGTTCAAAAATAAAACATTCGAAAACGGACCATTTTTCACATTTCTGAAGCATGACATAATGGGGGGGTGTTATCTCTTTTGTCAAAAATCAGCCGTTTTTGCTTGAACATTAAATTCCTCCAAATAGTATTTAATTCACTTCCCGAGCCCCTGGAAGCATGAAAATCACTTTAAACATGCTAATTTTAGCTCTAACACTGATGATCCACCTACAAATGTGAACTGACATTCAAAAATAAAACATTTGAAAACGGACCATTTTCCACATTTCTGAAGCATGACGTAATGGGGGGGTGTTATCTCTTTTGTCAAAAATCAGCCGTTTTTGCTTGAACATTAAATGCCTCCAAATGGTATTTAATGAACTTCCCGGGGTGAAGAAACCCTTTTTGAGAACTCAGAGTGAGTAAATTGGCCATTTTCATGCACTTTTAACCATTCCATAAATCTTGTGTTTAGGGCCCCTGGAAGCATGAAAATCACTTTAAACATGCTAATTTTAGCTCTAACACTGATGATCAACCTACAAATGTGAACTGACGTTCAAAAATAAAACATTTGAAAACAGACCATTTTCCACATTTCTGAAGCATGACGTAATGGTAGGGTGTTATCTCTTTTGTCAAAAATCAGCCATTTTTGCTTGAACATTAAATGCCTCCAAATAGTATTTAATTCACTTCCCGAGCCCCTGGAAGCATGAAAATCACTTTAAACATGCTAATTTTAGCTCTAACACTGATGATCAACCTACAAATGTGAACTGACGTTCAAAAATAAAACATTTGAAAACGGACAATTTTCCACATTTCTGAAGCATGACGTAATGGGGGGTGTTATCTCTTTTGTCGAAAATCAGCCGTTTTTGCTTGAACATTAAAAGCCTCCAAATGGTATTTAATTAACTTCCCAGGGTGAAGAAATCCTTTTTGAGAACTCAGAGTGAGTAAATTGGCCATTTTCATGCACTTTTAACCATTCCATAAATCTTGTGTTTAGGGCCCCTGGTAGCATGAAAATCACTTTAAACATGCTAATTTTAGCTCTAACACTGATGATCAACCTACAAATGTGAACTGACGTTCAAAAATAAAACATTTGAAAACGGACCATTTTTCACATTTCTGAAGCATGACGTAATGGGGGTGTTATCTCTTTTGTCAAAAATCAGCCGTTTTTGCTTGAAAATTAAATTCCTCCAAATAGTATTTAATTCACTTCCCGAGCCCCTGGAAGCATGAAAATCACTTTAAACATGCTAATTTTAGCTCTAACACTGATGATCCACCTACAAATGTGAACTGACATTCAAAAATAAAACATTTGAAAACGGACCATTTTCCACATTTCTGAAGCATGACGTAATGGGGGGGTGTGATCTCTTTTGTCAAAAATCAGCCGTTTTGGCTTGAACATTAAATGCCTCCAAATGGTATTTAATTAACTTCCCGGGGTGAAGAAACCCTTTTTGAGAACTCAGAGTGAGTAAATTGGCCATTTTCATGCACTTTTAACCATTCCATAAATCTTGTGTTTAGGGCCCCTGGAAGCATGAAAATCACTTTAAACATGCTAATTTTAGCTCTAACACTGATGATTCACCTACAAATGTGAACTGACGTTCAAAAATAAAACATTTGAAAACGGACCATTTTCCACATTTCTGAAGCATGACGTAATGGGGGGGTGTTATCTCTTTTGTCAAAAATCAGCCATTTTTGCTTGAACATTAAATGCCTCCAAATAGTATTTAATTCACTTCCCGAGCCCCTGGAAGCATGAAAATCACTTTAAACATGCTAATTTTAGCTCTAACACTGATGATCAACCTTCAAATGTGAACTGACGTTCAAAAATAAAACATTTGAAAACGGACCATTTTCCACATTTCTGAAGCATGACGTAATGGGGGGGTGTTATCTCTTTTGTCAAAAATCAGCCGTTTTTGATTGAACATTAAATGCCTCCAAATAGTATTTAATTCACTTCCCGAGCCCCTGGAAGCATGAAAATCACTTTAAACATGCTAATTTTAGCTCTAACACTGATGATCCACCTACAAATGTGAACTGACGTTCAAAAATAAAACATTTGAAAACGGACCATTCTCCACATTTCTGAAGCATGACGTAATGGGGGGGTGTTATCTCTTTTGTCGAAAATCAGCCGTTTTTGCTTGAACATTAAATGCCTCCAAATGGTATTTAATTAACTTCCCGGGGTGAAGAAACCCTTTTTGAGAACTCAGAGTGAGTAAATTGGCCATTTTCATGCACTTTTAACCATTCCATAAATCTTGTGTTTAGGGCCCCTGGAGGCATGAAAATCACTTTAAACATGCTAATTTTAGCTCTAACACTGATGATCAACCTACAAATGTGAACTGACGTTCAAAAATAAAACATTTGAAAACAGACCATTTTCCACATTTCTGAAGCATGACGTAATGGGGGGGGTGTTATTTCTTTTGTCAAAAATCAGCTGTTTTTGCTTGAACATTAAATTCCTCCAAATAGTATTTAATTCACTTCCTGAGCCCCTGGAAGCATGAAAATCACTTTAAACATGCTAATTTTAGTTCTAACACTGATGATCCACCTAGAAATGTGAACTGACGTTCAAAAATAAAACATTTGAAAACGGACCATTTTCCACATTTCTGAAGCATGACGTAATGGGGGGGGGTGTTATCTCTTTTGTCGAAAATCAGCCGTTTTTGCTTGAACATTAAATGCCTCTAAATGGTATTTAATTAACTTCCCGGGGTGAAGAAACCTTTTTTGAGAACTCAGAGTGAGTAAATTGGCCATTTTCATGCACTTTAAACCTTTCCATAAATCTTGTGTTTAGGGCCCCTGGAAGCATGAAAATCACTTTAAACATGCTAATTTTTAGCTCTAACACTGATGATTCACCTACAAATGTGAACTGACGTTCAAAAATAAAACATTTGAAAACGAACCATTTTCCACATTTCTGAAGCATGACGTGATGGGGGGTGTTATCTCTTTTGTCAAAAATCAGCCGTTTTTGATTGAACATTAAATGCCTCCAAATAGTATTTAATTCACTTCCCGAGCCCCTGGAAGCATGAAAATCACTTTAAACATGCTAATTTTAGCTCTAACACTGATGATCCACCTACAAATGTGAACTGACGTTCAAAAATAAAACATTTGAAAACGGACCATTCTCGACATTTCTGAAGCATGACGTATTGGGGGGTGTTATCTCTTTTGTCGAAAATCAGCTGTTTTTGCTTGAACATTAAATGCCTCCAAATGGTATTTAATTAACTTCCCGGGGTGAAGAAACCCTTTTTGAGAACTCAGAGTGAGTAAATTGGCCATTTTCATGCACTTTTAACCATTCCATAAATCTTGTGTTTAGGGCCCCTGGAAGCATGAAAATCACTTTAAACATGCTAATTTTAGCTCTAACACTGATGATCAACCTACAAATGTGAACTGACGTTCAAAAATAAAACATTTGAAAACGGACCATTTTCCACATTTCTGAAGCATGACGTAATGGGGGGTGTTATCTCTTTTGTCAAAAATCAGCCGTTTTTGCTTGAACATTAAATGCCTCCAAATGGTATTTAATTCACTTCCCGATCCCCTGGAAGCATGAAAATCACTTTAAACATGCTCATTTTAGCTCTAACACTGATGATCCACCTACAAATGTGAACCGACGTTCAAAAATAAAACATTTGAAAACGGATCATTTTCCACATTTCTGAAGCATGACGTAATGGGGGGGTGTTATCTCTTTTGTCGAAAATCAGCCGTTTTTGCTTGAACATTAAATGCTTCCAAATGGTATTTAATTAACTTCCCAGGGTGAAGAAACCTTTCTTGAGAACTCAGAGTGAGTAAATTGGCCATTTTCATGCACTTTAAACCTTTCCATAAATCTTGTGTTTAGGGCCCTTGGAAGCATGAAAATCACTTTAAACATGCTAATTTTTAGCTCTAACACTGATGATTCACCTACAAATGTGAACTGACGTTCAAAAATAAAACATTTGAATACGGAACATTTTCCACATTTCTGAAGCATGACGTAATGGGGGGTGTTATCTCCTTTGTCAAAAATCAGCCGTTTTTGATTGAACATTAAATGCCTCCAAATAGTATTTAATTCACTTCCCGAGCCCCTGGTAGCATGAAAATCACTTCAAACATGCTAATTTTAGCTCTAACACTGATGATCCACCTACAAATGTGAACTGACGTTCAAAAATAAAACATTTGAAAACGGACCATTCTCCACATTTCTGAAGCATGACGTAATGGGGGGGGTGTTATCTCTTTTGTCGAAAATCAGCCGTTTTTGCTTGAACATTAAATGCCTCCAAATGGTATTTAATTAACTTCCCGGGGTGAAGAAACCCTTTTTGAGAACTCAGAGTGAGTAAATTGGCCATTTTCATGCACTTTTAACCATTCCATAAATCTTGTGTTTAGGGCCCCTGGAAGCATGAAAATCACTTTAAACATGCTAATTTTAGCTCTAACACTGATGATCAACCTACAAATGTGAACTGACGTTCAAAAATAAAACATTTGAAAACGGACCATTTTCCACATTTCTGAAGCATGACGTAATGGGGGGGGGGGTGTTATCTCTTTTGTCAAAAATCAGCCGTTTTTGCTTGAACATTAAATGCCTCCAAATAGTATTTAATTCACTTCCCGAGCCCCTGGAAGCATGAAAATCACTTTAAACATGCTAATTTTATCTCTAACACTGATGATCCACCTACAAATGTGAACTGACGTTCAAAAATAAAACATTTGAAAATGGATAATTTTTCACATTTCTGAAGCATGACGTAATGGGGGGGGTGTTATCTCTTTTGTCGAAAATCAGCCGTTTTTGCTTGAACATTAAATGCCTCCAAATGGTATTTAATTAACTTCCCGGGGTGAAGAAATCCTTTTTGAGAACTCAGAGTGAGTAAATTGGCCATTTTCATGCACTTTTAACCATTCCATAAATCTTGTGTTTAGGGCCCCTGGTAGCATGAAAATCACTTTAAACATGCTAATTTTAGCTCTAACACTGATGATCAACCTACAAATGTGAACTGACGTTCAAAAATAAAACATTCGAAAACGGACCATTTTTCACATTTCTGAAGCATGACATAATGGGGGGGTGTTATCTCTTTTGTCAAAAATCAGCCGTTTTTGCTTGAACATTAAATTCCTCCAAATAGTATTTAATTCACTTCCCGAGCCCCTGGAAGCATGAAAATCACTTTAAACATGCTAATTTTAGCTCTAACACTGATGATCCACCTACAAATGTGAACTGACATTCAAAAATAAAACATTTGAAAACGGACCATTTTCCACATTTCTGAAGCATGACGTAATGGGGGGGTGTTATCTCTTTTGTCAAAAATCAGCCGTTTTTGCTTGAACATTAAATGCCTCCAAATGGTATTTAATGAACTTCCCGGGGTGAAGAAACCCTTTTTGAGAACTCAGAGTGAGTAAATTGGCCATTTTCATGCACTTTTAACCATTCCATAAATCTTGTGTTTAGGGCCCCTGGAAGCATGAAAATCACTTTAAACATGCTAATTTTAGCTCTAACACTGATGATCAACCTACAAATGTGAACTGACGTTCAAAAATAAAACATTTGAAAACAGACCATTTTCCACATTTCTGAAGCATGACGTAATGGTAGGGTGTTATCTCTTTTGTCAAAAATCAGCCATTTTTGCTTGAACATTAAATGCCTCCAAATAGTATTTAATTCACTTCCCGAGCCCCTGGAAGCATGAAAATCACTTTAAACATGCTAATTTTAGCTCTAACACTGATGATCAACCTACAAATGTGAACTGACGTTCAAAAATAAAACATTTGAAAACGGACAATTTTCCACATTTCTGAAGCATGACGTAATGGGGGGTGTTATCTCTTTTGTCGAAAATCAGCCGTTTTTGCTTGAACATTAAAAGCCTCCAAATGGTATTTAATTAACTTCCCAGGGTGAAGAAATCCTTTTTGAGAACTCAGAGTGAGTAAATTGGCCATTTTCATGCACTTTTAACCATTCCATAAATCTTGTGTTTAGGGCCCCTGGTAGCATGAAAATCACTTTAAACATGCTAATTTTAGCTCTAACACTGATGATCAACCTACAAATGTGAACTGACGTTCAAAAATAAAACATTTGAAAACGGACCATTTTTCACATTTCTGAAGCATGACGTAATGGGGGTGTTATCTCTTTTGTCAAAAATCAGCCGTTTTTGCTTGAAAATTAAATTCCTCCAAATAGTATTTAATTCACTTCCCGAGCCCCTGGAAGCATGAAAATCACTTTAAACATGCTAATTTTAGCTCTAACACTGATGATCCACCTACAAATGTGAACTGACATTCAAAAATAAAACATTTGAAAACGGACCATTTTCCACATTTCTGAAGCATGACGTAATGGGGGGGTGTGATCTCTTTTGTCAAAAATCAGCCGTTTTGGCTTGAACATTAAATGCCTCCAAATGGTATTTAATTAACTTCCCGGGGTGAAGAAACCCTTTTTGAGAACTCAGAGTGAGTAAATTGGCCATTTTCATGCACTTTTAACCATTCCATAAATCTTGTGTTTAGGGCCCCTGGAAGCATGAAAATCACTTTAAACATGCTAATTTTAGCTCTAACACTGATGATTCACCTACAAATGTGAACTGACGTTCAAAAATAAAACATTTGAAAACGGACCATTTTCCACATTTCTGAAGCATGACGTAATGGGGGGGTGTTATCTCTTTTGTCAAAAATCAGCCATTTTTGCTTGAACATTAAATGCCTCCAAATAGTATTTAATTCACTTCCCGAGCCCCTGGAAGCATGAAAATCACTTTAAACATGCTAATTTTAGCTCTAACACTGATGATCAACCTTCAAATGTGAACTGACGTTCAAAAATAAAACATTTGAAAACGGACCATTTTCCACATTTCTGAAGCATGACGTAATGGGGGGGTGTTATCTCTTTTGTCAAAAATCAGCCGTTTTTGATTGAACATTAAATGCCTCCAAATAGTATTTAATTCACTTCCCGAGCCCCTGGAAGCATGAAAATCACTTTAAACATGCTAATTTTAGCTCTAACACTGATGATCCACCTACAAATGTGAACTGACGTTCAAAAATAAAACATTTGAAAACGGACCATTCTCCACATTTCTGAAGCATGACGTAATGGGGGGGTGTTATCTCTTTTGTCGAAAATCAGCCGTTTTTGCTTGAACATTAAATGCCTCCAAATGGTATTTAATTAACTTCCCGGGGTGAAGAAACCCTTTTTGAGAACTCAGAGTGAGTAAATTGGCCATTTTCATGCACTTTTAACCATTCCATAAATCTTGTGTTTAGGGCCCCTGGAGGCATGAAAATCACTTTAAACATGCTAATTTTAGCTCTAACACTGATGATCAACCTACAAATGTGAACTGACGTTCAAAAATAAAACATTTGAAAACAGACCATTTTCCACATTTCTGAAGCATGACGTAATGGGGGGGGTGTTATTTCTTTTGTCAAAAATCAGCTGTTTTTGCTTGAACATTAAATTCCTCCAAATAGTATTTAATTCACTTCCTGAGCCCCTGGAAGCATGAAAATCACTTTAAACATGCTAATTTTAGTTCTAACACTGATGATCCACCTAGAAATGTGAACTGACGTTCAAAAATAAAACATTTGAAAACGGACCATTTTCCACATTTCTGAAGCATGACGTAATGGGGGGGGGTGTTATCTCTTTTGTCGAAAATCAGCCGTTTTTGCTTGAACATTAAATGCCTCTAAATGGTATTTAATTAACTTCCCGGGGTGAAGAAACCTTTTTTGAGAACTCAGAGTGAGTAAATTGGCCATTTTCATGCACTTTAAACCTTTCCATAAATCTTGTGTTTAGGGCCCCTGGAAGCATGAAAATCACTTTAAACATGCTAATTTTTAGCTCTAACACTGATGATTCACCTACAAATGTGAACTGACGTTCAAAAATAAAACATTTGAAAACGAACCATTTTCCACATTTCTGAAGCATGACGTGATGGGGGGTGTTATCTCTTTTGTCAAAAATCAGCCGTTTTTGATTGAACATTAAATGCCTCCAAATAGTATTTAATTCACTTCCCGAGCCCCTGGAAGCATGAAAATCACTTTAAACATGCTAATTTTAGCTCTAACACTGATGATCCACCTACAAATGTGAACTGACGTTCAAAAATAAAACATTTGAAAACGGACCATTCTCGACATTTCTGAAGCATGACGTATTGGGGGGTGTTATCTCTTTTGTCGAAAATCAGCTGTTTTTGCTTGAACATTAAATGCCTCCAAATGGTATTTAATTAACTTCCCGGGGTGAAGAAACCCTTTTTGAGAACTCAGAGTGAGTAAATTGGCCATTTTCATGCACTTTTAACCATTCCATAAATCTTGTGTTTAGGGCCCCTGGAAGCATGAAAATCACTTTAAACATGCTAATTTTAGCTCTAACACTGATGATCAACCTACAAATGTGAACTGACGTTCAAAAATAAAACATTTGAAAACGGACCATTTTCCACATTTCTGAAGCATGACGTAATGGGGGGTGTTATCTCTTTTGTCAAAAATCAGCCGTTTTTGCTTGAACATTAAATGCCTCCAAATGGTATTTAATTCACTTCCCGATCCCCTGGAAGCATGAAAATCACTTTAAACATGCTCATTTTAGCTCTAACACTGATGATCCACCTACAAATGTGAACCGACGTTCAAAAATAAAACATTTGAAAACGGATCATTTTCCACATTTCTGAAGCATGACGTAATGGGGGGGTGTTATCTCTTTTGTCGAAAATCAGCCGTTTTTGCTTGAACATTAAATGCTTCCAAATGGTATTTAATTAACTTCCCAGGGTGAAGAAACCTTTCTTGAGAACTCAGAGTGAGTAAATTGGCCATTTTCATGCACTTTAAACCTTTCCATAAATCTTGTGTTTAGGGCCCTTGGAAGCATGAAAATCACTTTAAACATGCTAATTTTTAGCTCTAACACTGATGATTCACCTACAAATGTGAACTGACGTTCAAAAATAAAACATTTGAATACGGAACATTTTCCACATTTCTGAAGCATGACGTAATGGGGGGTGTTATCTCCTTTGTCAAAAATCAGCCGTTTTTGATTGAACATTAAATGCCTCCAAATAGTATTTAATTCACTTCCCGAGCCCCTGGTAGCATGAAAATCACTTCAAACATGCTAATTTTAGCTCTAACACTGATGATCCACCTACAAATGTGAACTGACGTTCAAAAATAAAACATTTGAAAACGGACCATTCTCCACATTTCTGAAGCATGACGTAATGGGGGGGGTGTTATCTCTTTTGTCGAAAATCAGCCGTTTTTGCTTGAACATTAAATGCCTCCAAATGGTATTTAATTAACTTCCCGGGGTGAAGAAACCCTTTTTGAGAACTCAGAGTGAGTAAATTGGCCATTTTCATGCACTTTTAACCATTCCATAAATCTTGTGTTTAGGGCCCCTGGAAGCATGAAAATCACTTTAAACATGCTAATTTTAGCTCTAACACTGATGATCAACCTACAAATGTGAACTGACGTTCAAAAATAAAACATTTGAAAACGGACCATTTTCCACATTTCTGAAGCATGACGTAATGGGGGGGGGGGTGTTATCTCTTTTGTCAAAAATCAGCCGTTTTTGCTTGAACATTAAATGCCTCCAAATAGTATTTAATTCACTTCCCGAGCCCCTGGAAGCATGAAAATCACTTTAAACATGCTAATTTTATCTCTAACACTGATGATCCACCTACAAATGTGAACTGACGTTCAAAAATAAAACATTTGAAAATGGATAATTTTTCACATTTCTGAAGCATGACGTAATGGGGGGGGTGTTATCTCTTTTGTCGAAAATCAGCCGTTTTTGCTTGAACATTAAATGCCTCCAAATGGTATTTAATTAACTTCCCGGGGTGAAGAAATCCTTTTTGAGAACTCAGAGTGAGTAAATTGGCCATTTTCATGCACTTTTAACCATTCCATAAATCTTGTGTTTAGGGCCCCTGGTAGCATGAAAATCACTTTAAACATGCTAATTTTAGCTCTAACACTGATGATCAACCTACAAATGTGAACTGACGTTCAAAAATAAAACATTCGAAAACGGACCATTTTTCACATTTCTGAAGCATGACATAATGGGGGGGTGTTATCTCTTTTGTCAAAAATCAGCCGTTTTTGCTTGAACATTAAATTCCTCCAAATAGTATTTAATTCACTTCCCGAGCCCCTGGAAGCATGAAAATCACTTTAAACATGCTAATTTTAGCTCTAACACTGATGATCCACCTACAAATGTGAACTGACATTCAAAAATAAAACATTTGAAAACGGACCATTTTCCACATTTCTGAAGCATGACGTAATGGGGGGGTGTTATCTCTTTTGTCAAAAATCAGCCGTTTTTGCTTGAACATTAAATGCCTCCAAATGGTATTTAATGAACTTCCCGGGGTGAAGAAACCCTTTTTGAGAACTCAGAGTGAGTAAATTGGCCATTTTCATGCACTTTTAACCATTCCATAAATCTTGTGTTTAGGGCCCCTGGAAGCATGAAAATCACTTTAAACATGCTAATTTTAGCTCTAACACTGATGATCAACCTACAAATGTGAACTGACGTTCAAAAATAAAACATTTGAAAACAGACCATTTTCCACATTTCTGAAGCATGACGTAATGGGGGGGTGTTATCTCTTTTGTCAAAAATCAGCCATTTTTGCTTGAACATTAAATGCCTCCAAATAGTATTTAATTCACTTCCCGAGCCCCTGGAAGCATGAAAATCACTTTAAACATGCTAATTTTAGCTCTAACACTGATGATCAACCTACAAATGTGAACTGACGTTCAAAAATAAAACATTTGAAAACGGACAATTTTCCACATTTCTGAAGCATGACGTAATGGGGGGTGTTATCTCTTTTGTCGAAAATCAGCCGTTTTTGCTTGAACATTAAAAGCCTCCAAATGGTATTTAATTAACTTCCCAGGGTGAAGAAATCCTTTTTGAGAACTCAGAGTGAGTAAATTGGCCATTTTCATGCACTTTTAACCATTCCATAAATCTTGTGTTTAGGGCCCCTGGTAGCATGAAAATCACTTTAAACATGCTAATTTTAGCTCTAACACTGATGATCAACCTACAAATGTGAACTGACGTTCAAAAATAAAACATTTGAAAACGGACCATTTTTCACATTTCTGAAGCATGACGTAATGGGGGGGTGTTATCTCTTTTGTCAAAAATCAGCCGTTTTTGCTTGAAAATTAAATTCCTCCAAATAGTATTTAATTCACTTCCCGAGCCCCTGGAAGCATGAAAATCACTTTAAACATGCTAATTTTAGCTCTAACACTGATGATCCACCTACAAATGTGAACTGACATTCAAAAATTAAACATTTGAAAACGGACCATTTTCCACATTTCTGAAGCATGACGTAATGGGGGGGTGTTATCTCTTTTGTCAAAAATCAGCCGTTTTTGCTTGAACATTAAATGCCTCCAAATGGTATTTAATTAACTTCCCGGGGTGAAGAAACCCTTTTTGAGAACTCAGAGTGAGTAAATTGGCCATTTTCATGCACTTTTAACCATTCCATAAATCTTGTGTTTAGGGCCCCTGGAAGCATGAAAATCACTTTAAACATGCTAATTTTAGCTCTAACACTGATGATTCACCTACAAATGTGAACTGACGTTCAAAAATAAAACATTTGAAAACGGACCATTTTCCACATTTCTGAAGCATGACGTAATGGGGGGTGTTATCTCTTTTGTCAAAAATCAGCCATTTTTGATTGAACATTAAATGCCTCCAAATAGTATTTAATTCACTTCCCGAGCCCCTGGAAGCATGAAAATCACTTTAAACATGCTAATTTTAGCTCTAACACTGATGATCCACCTACAAATGTGAACTGACGTTCAAAAATAAAACATTTGAAAACGGACCATTCTCGACATTTCTGAAGCATGACGTATTGGGGGGTGTTATCTCTTTTGTCGAAAATCAGCCGTTTTTGCTTGAACATTAAATGCCTCCAAATGGTATTTAATTAACTTCCCGGGGTGAAGAAACCCTTTTTGAGAACTCAGAGTGAGTAAATTGGCCATTTTCATGCACTTTTAACCATTCCATAAATCTTGTGTTTAGGGCCCCTGGAAGCATGAAAATCACTTTAAACATGCTAATTTTAGCTCTAACACTGATGATCAACCTACAAATGTGAACTGACGTTCAAAAATAAAACATTTGAAAACGGACCATTTTCCACATTTCTGAAGCATGACGTAATGGGGGGGTGTTATCTCTTTTGTCAAAAATCAGCCGTTTTTGCTTGAACATTAAATGCCTCCAAATGGTATTTAATTCACTTCCCGAGCCCCTGGAAGCATGAAAATCACTTTAAACATGCTAATTTTAGCTCTAACACTGATGATCCACCTACAAATGTGAACTGACGTTCAAAAATAAAACATTTGAAAACGGACCATTCTCCACATTTCTGAAGCATGACGTAATGGGGGGGTGTTATCTCTTTTGTCGAAAATCAGCCGTTTTTGCTTGAACATTAAATGCCTCCAAATGGTATTTAATTAACTTCCCGGGGTGAAGAAACCCTTTTTGAGAACTCAGAGTGAGTAAATTGGCCATTTTCATGCACTTTTAACCATTCCATAAATCTTGTGTTTAGGGCCCCTGGAAGCATGAAAATCACTTTAAACATGCTAATTTTAGCTCTAACACTGATGATCAACCTACAAATGTGAACTGACGTTCAAAAATAAAACATTTGAAAACGGACCATTTTCCACATTTCTGAAGCATGACGTAATGGGGGGGGTGTTATCTCTTTTGTCAAAAATCAGCCGTTTTTGCTTGAACATTAAATGCCTCCAAATAGTATTTAATTCACTTCCCGAGCCCCTGGAAGCATGAAAATCACTTTAAACATGCTAATTTTAGCTCTAACACTGATGATCCACCTACAAATGTGAACTGACGTTCAAAAATAAAACATTTGAAAATGGATAATTTTTCACATTTCTGAAGCATGACGTAATGGGGGGGGTGTTATCTCTTTTGTCGAAAATCAGCCGTTTTTGCTTGAACATTAAATGCCTCCAAATGGTATTTAATTAACTTCCCGGGGTGAAGAAACCCTTTTTGAGAACTCAGAGTGAGTAAATTGGCCATTTTCATGCACTTTTAACCATTCCATAAATCTTGTGTTTAGGGCCCCTGGAAGCATGAAAATCACTTTAAACATGCTAATTTTAGCTCTAACACTGATGATCAACCTACAAATGTGAACTCACGTTCAAAAATAAAACATTTGAAAACGGACCATTTTCCACATTTCTGAAGCATGACGTAATGGGGGGTGTTATCTCTTTTGTCAAAAATCAGCCGTTTTTGCTTGAACATTAAATGCCTCCAAATAGTATTGAATTCACTTCCCGAGCCCCTGGAAGCATGAAAATCACTTTAAACATGCTAATTTTAGCTCTAACACTGATGATCAACCTACAAATGTGAACTGACGTTCAAAAATAAAACATTTGAAAACGGACCATTTTCCACATTTCTGAAGCATGACGTAATGGGGGGGTGTTATCTCTTTTGTCGAAAATCAGCCGTTTTTGCTTGAACATTAAAAGCCTCCAAATGGTATTTAATTAACTTCCCGGGGTGAAGAAATCCTTTTTGAGAACTCAGAGTGAGTAAATTGGCCATTTTCATGCACTTTTAACCATTCCATAAATCTTGTGTTTAGGGCCCCTGGTAGCATGAAAATCACTTTAAACATGCTAATTTTAGCTCTAACACTGATGATCAACCTACAAATGTGAACTGACGTTCAAAAATAAAACATTTGAAAACGGACCATTTTTCACATTTCTGAAGCATGACGTAATGGGGTGGTGTTATCTCTTTTGTCAAAAATCAGCCGTTTTTGCTTGAAAATTAAATTCCTCCAAATAGTATTTAATTCACTTCCCGAGCCCCTGGAAGCATGAAAATCACTTTAAACAT
Source organism: Lissotriton vulgaris (assembly GCF_964263255.1). Lineage (NCBI taxonomy): Eukaryota > Metazoa > Chordata > Amphibia > Caudata > Salamandridae > Lissotriton > Lissotriton vulgaris. The sequence continues at coordinate 743,570 of NW_028252962.1, forward strand.
GCTAATTTTAGCTCTAACACTGATGATCAACCTACAAATGTGAACTGACGTTCAAAAATAAAACATTTGAAAACGGACCATTTTCCACATTTCTGAAGCATGACGTAATGGGGGGGTGTTATCTCTTTTGTCAAAAATCAGCTGTTTTTGCTTGAACATTAAATTCCTCCAAATAGTATTTAATTCACTTCCTGAGCCCACGGAAGCATGAAAATCACTTTAAACATGCTAATTTTAGCTCTAACACTGATGATCCACCTACAAATGTGAACTGACGTTCAAAAATAAAACATTTGAAAACGGACCATTTTCCACATTTCTGAAGCATGACGTAATGGGGGGGTGTTATCTCTTTTGTCGAAAATCAGCCGTTTTTGCTTGAACATTAAAAGCCTCCAAATGGTATTTAATTAACTTCCCGGGGTGAAGAAATCCTTTTTGAGAATTCAGAGTGAGTAAATTGGCCATTTTCATGCACTTTTAACCATTCCATAAATCTTGTGTTTAAGGCCCCTGGTAGCATGAAAATCACTTTAAACATGCTAATTTTAGCTCTAACACTGATGATCAGCCTACAAATGTGAACTGACGTTCAAAAATAAAACATTTGAAAACGGACCATTTTTCACATTTCTGAAGCATGACGTAATGGGGGGGGTGTTATCTCTTTTGTCAAAAATCAGCCGTTTTTGCTTGAACATTAAATTCCTCCAAATAGTATTTAATTCACTTCCCGAGCCCCTGGAAGCATGAAAATCACTTTAAACATGCTAATTTTAGCTCTAACACTGATGATCCACCTACAAATGTGAACTGACATTCAAAAATAAAACATTTGAAAATGGACCATTTTCCACATTTCTGTAACATGACGTAATGGGGGGGTGTTATCTCTTTTGTCGAAAATCAGCCGTTTTTGCTTGAACATTAAATGCCTCTAAATGGTATTTAATTAACTTCCCGGGGTGAAGAAACCTTTTTTGAGAACTCAGAGTGAGTAAATTGGCCATTTTCATGCACTTTAAACCTTTCCATAAATCTTGTGTTTAGGGCCCCTGGAAGCATGAAAATCACTTTAAACATGCTAATTTTTAGCTCTAACACTGATGATTCACCTACAAATGTGAACTGACGTTCAAAAATAAAACATTTGAAAACGGACCATTTTCCACATTTCTGAAGCATGACGTAATGGGGGGTGTTATCTCTTTTGTCAAAAATCAGCCGTTTTTGATTGAACATTAAATGCCTCCAAATAGTATTTAATTCACTTCCCGAGCCCCTGGAAGCATGAAAATCACTTTAAACATGCTAATTTTAGCTCTAACACTGATGATCCACCTACAAATGTGAACTGACGTTCAAAAATAAAACATTTGAAAACGGACCATTCTCGACATTTCTGAAGCATGACGTATTGGGGGGGTGTTATCTCTTTTGTCGAAAATCAGCCGTTTTTGCTTGAACATTAAATGCCTCCAAATGGTATTTAATTAACTTCCCGGGGTGAAGAAACCCTTTTTGAGAACTCAGAGTGAGTAAATTGGCCATTTTCATGCACTTTTAACCATTCCATAAATCTTGTGTTTAGGGCCCCTGGAAGCATGAAAATCACTTTAAACATGCTAATTTTAGCTCTAACACTGATGATCAACCTACAAATGTGAACTGACGTTCAAAAATAAAACATTTGAAAACGGACCATTTTCCACATTTCTGAAGCATGACGTAATGGGGGGTGTTATCTCTTTTGTCAAAAATCAGCCGTTTTTGCTTGAACATTAAATGCCTCCAAATGGTATTTAATTCACTTCCCGAGCCCCTGGAAGCATGAAAATCACTTTAAACATGCTAATTTTAGCTCTAACACTGATGATCCACCTACAAATGTGAACCGACGTTCAAAAATAAAACATTTGAAAACGGATCATTTTCCACATTTCTGAAGCATGACGTAATGGGGGGGGTGTTATCTCTTTTGTCGAAAATCAGCCGTTTTTGCTTGAACATTAAATGCTTCCAAATGGTATTTAATTAACTTCCCAGGGTGAAGAAACCTTTTTTGAGAACTCAGAGTGAGTAAATTGGCCATTTTCATGCACTTTAAACCTTTCCATAAATCTTGTGTTTAGGGCCCCTGGAAGCATGAAAATCACTTTAAACATGCTAATTTTTAGCTCTAACACTGATGATTCACCTACAAATGTGAACTGACGTTCAAAAATAAAACATTTGAAAACTGAACATTTTCCACATTTCTGAAGCATGACGTAATGGGGGGTGTTATCTCTTTTGTCAAAAATCAGCCGTTTTTGATTGAACATTAAATGCCTCCAAATAGTATTTAATTCACTTCCCGAGCCCCTGGTAGCATGAAAATCACTTTAAACATGCTAATTTTAGCTCTAACACTGATGATCCACCTACAAATGTGAACTGACGTTCAAAAATAAAACATTTGAAAACGGACCATTCTCCACATTTCTGAAGCATGACGTAATGTGGGGGTGTTATCTCTTTTGTCGAAAATCAGCCGTTTTTGCTTGAACATTAAATGCCTCCAAATGGTATTTAATTAACTTCCCGGGGTGAAGAAACCCTTTTTGAGAACTCAGAGTGAGTAAATTGGCCATTTTCATGCACTTTTAACCATTCCATAAATCTTGCGTTTAGGGCCCCTGGAAGCATGAAAATCACTTTAAACATGCTAATTTTAGCTCTAACACTGATGATCAACCTACAAATGTGAACTGACGTTCAAAAATAAAACATTTGAAAACGGACCATTTTCCACATTTCTGAAGCATGACGTAATGGGGGGGTGTTATCTCTTTTGTCAAAAATCAGCCGTTTTTGCTTGAACATTAAATGCCTCCAAATAGTATTTAATTCACTTCCCGAGCCCCTGGAAGCATGAAAATCACTTTAAACATGCTAATTTTAGCTCTAACACTGATGATCCACCTACAAATGTGAACTGACGTTCAAAAATAAAACATTTGAAAATGGATAATTTTTCACATTTCTGAAGCATGACGTAATGGGGGGGGTGTTATCTCTTTTGTCGAAAATCAGCCGTTTTTGCTTGAACATTAAATGCCTCCAAATGGTATTTAATTAACTTCCCGGGGTGAAGAAACCCTTTTTGAGAACTCAGAGTGAGTAAATTGGCCATTTTCATGCACTTTTAACCATTCCATAAATCTTGTGTTTAGGGCCCCTGGAAGCATGAAAATCACTTTAAACATGCTAATTTTAGCTCTAACACTGATGATCAACCTACAAATGTGAACTGACGTTCAAAAATAAAACATTTGAAAACGGACCATTTTCCACATTTCTGAAGCATGACGTAATGGGGGGGTGTTATCTCTTTTGTCAAAAATCAGCTGTTTTTGCTTGAACATTAAATTCCTCCAAATAGTATTTAATTCACTTCCTGAGCCCACGGAAGCATGAAAATCACTTTAAACATGCTAATTTTAGCTCTAACACTGATGATCCACCTACAAATGTGAACTGACGTTCAAAAATAAAACATTTGAAAACGGACCATTCTCGACATTTCTGAAGCATGACGTATTGGGGGGTGTTATCTCTTTTGTCGAAAATCAGCCGTTTTTGCTTGAACATTAAATGCCTCCAAATGGTATTTAATTAACTTCCCGGGGTGAAGAAACCCTTTTTGAGAACTCAGAGTGAGTAAATTGGCCATTTTCATGCACTTTTAACCATTCCATAAATCTTGTGTTTAGGGCCCCTGGAAGCATGAAAATCACTTTAAACATGCTAATTTTAGCTCTAACACTGATGATCAACCTACAAATGTGAACTGACGTTCAAAAATAAAACATTTGAAAACGGACCATTTTCCACATTTCTGAAGCATGACGTAATGGGGGGTGTTATCTCTTTTGTCAAAAATCAGCCGTTTTTGCTTGAACATTAAATGCCTCCAAATGGTATTTAATTCACTTCCCGAGCCCCTGGAAGCATGAAAATCACTTTAAACATGCTAATTTTAGCTCTAACACTGATGATCCACCTACAAATGTGAACCGACGTTCAAAAATAAAACATTTGAAAACGGATCATTTTCCACATTTCTGAAGCATGACGTAATGGGGGGGGTGTTATCTCTTTTGTCGAAAATCAGCCGTTTTTGCTTGAACATTAAATGCTTCCAAATGGTATTTAATTAACTTCCCAGGGTGAAGAAACCTTTTTTGAGAACTCAGAGTGAGTAAATTGGCCATTTTCATGCACTTTAAACCTTTCCATAAATCTTGTGTTTAGGGCCCCTGGAAGCATGAAAATCACTTTAAACATGCTAATTTTTAGCTCTAACACTGATGATTCACCTACAAATGTGAACTGACGTTCAAAAATAAAACATTTGAAAACTGAACATTTTCCACATTTCTGAAGCATGACGTAATGGGGGGTGTTATCTCTTTTGTCAAAAATCAGCCGTTTTTGATTGAACATTAAATGCCTCCAAATAGTATTTAATTCACTTCCCGAGCCCCTGGTAGCATGAAAATCACTTTAAACATGCTAATTTTAGCTCTAACACTGATGATCCACCTACAAATGTGAACTGACGTTCAAAAATAAAACATTTGAAAACGGACCATTCTCCACATTTCTGAAGCATGACGTAATGTGGGGGTGTTATCTCTTTTGTCGAAAATCAGCCGTTTTTGCTTGAACATTAAATGCCTCCAAATGGTATTTAATTAACTTCCCGGGGTGAAGAAACCCTTTTTGAGAACTCAGAGTGAGTAAATTGGCCATTTTCATGCACTTTTAACCATTCCATAAATCTTGCGTTTAGGGCCCCTGGAAGCATGAAAATCACTTTAAACATGCTAATTTTAGCTCTAACACTGATGATCAACCTACAAATGTGAACTGACGTTCAAAAATAAAACATTTGAAAACGGACCATTTTCCACATTTCTGAAGCATGACGTAATGGGGGGGGTGTTATCTCTTTTGTCAAAAATCAGCCGTTTTTGCTTGAACATTAAATGCCTCCAAATAGTATTTAATTCACTTCCCGAGCCCCTGGAAGCATGAAAATCACTTTAAACATGCTAATTTTAGCTCTAACACTGATGATCCACCTACAAATGTGAACTGACGTTCAAAAATAAAACATTTGAAAATGGATAATTTTTCACATTTCTGAAGCATGACGTAATGGGGGGGGTGTTATCTCTTTTGTCGAAAATCAGCCGTTTTTGCTTGAACATTAAATGCCTCCAAATGGTATTTAATTAACTTCCCGGGGTGAAGAAACCCTTTTTGAGAACTCAGAGTGAGTAAATTGGCCATTTTCATGCACTTTTAACCATTCCATAAATCTTGTGTTTAGGGCCCCTGGAAGCATGAAAATCACTTTAAACATGCTAATTTTAGCTCTAACACTGATGATCAACCTACAAATGTGAACTGACGTTCAAAAATAAAACATTTGAAAACGGACCATTTTCCACATTTCTGAAGCATGACGTAATGGGGGGGTGTTATCTCTTTTGTCAAAAATCAGCTGTTTTTGCTTGAACATTAAATTCCTCCAAATAGTATTTAATTCACTTCCTGAGCCCACGGAAGCATGAAAATCACTTTAAACATGCTAATTTTAGCTCTAACACTGATGATCCACCTACAAATGTGAACTGACGTTCAAAAATAAAACATTTGAAAACGGACCATTTTCCACATTTCTGAAGCATGACGTAATGGGGGGGTGTTATCTCTTTTGTCGAAAATCAGCCGTTTTTGCTTGAACATTAAAAGCCTCCAAATGGTATTTAATTAACTTCCCGGGGTGAAGAAATCCTTTTTGAGAATTCAGAGTGAGTAAATTGGCCATTTTCATGCACTTTTAACCATTCCATAAATCTTGTGTTTAAGGCCCCTGGTAGCATGAAAATCACTTTAAACATGCTAATTTTAGCTCTAACACTGATGATCAACCTACAAATGTGAACTGACGTTCAAAAATAAAACATTTGAAAACGGACCATTTTTCACATTTCTGAAGCATGACGTAATGGGGGGGTGTTATCTCTTTTGTCAAAAATCAGCCGTTTTTGCTTGAACATTAAATTCCTCCAAATAGTATTTAATTCACTTCCCGAGCCCCTGGAAGCATGAAAATCACTTTAAACATGCTAATTTTAGCTCTAACACTGATGATCCACCTACAAATGTGAACTGACATTCAAAAATAAAACATTTGAAAATGGACCATTTTCCACATTTCTGAAGCATGACGTAATGGGGGGGGTGTTATCTCTTTTGTCGAAAATCAGCCGTTTTTGCTTGAACATTAAATGCCTCTAAATGGTATTTAATTAACTTCCCGGGGTGAAGAAACCTTTTTTGAGAACTCAGAGTGAGTAAATTGGCCATTTTCATGCACTTTAAACCTTTCCATAAATCTTGTGTTTAGGGTCCCTGGAAGCATGAAAATCACTTTAAACATGCTAATTTTTAGCTCTAACACTGATGATTCACCTACAAATGTGAACTGACGTTCAAAAATAAAACATTTGAAAACGGACCATTTTCCACATTTCTGAAGCATGACGTAATGGGGGGTGTTATCTCTTTTGTCAAAAATCAGCCGTTTTTGATTGAACATTAAATGCCTCCAAATAGTATTTAATTCACTTCCCGAGCCCCTGGAAGCATGAAAATCACTTTAAACATGCTAATTTTAGCTCTAACACTGATGATCCACCTACAAATGTGAACTGACGTTCAAAAATAAAACATTTGAAAACGGACCATTCTCGACATTTCTGAAGCATGACGTATTGGGGGGGTGTTATCTCTTTTGTCGAAAATCAGCCGTTTTTGCTTGAACATTAAATGCCTCCAAATGGTATTTAATTAACTTCCCGGGGTGAAGAAACCCTTTTTGAGAACTCAGAGTGAGTAAATTGGCCATTTTCATGCACTTTTAACCATTCCATAAATCTTGTGTTTAGGGCCCCTGGAAGCATGAAAATCACTTTAAACATGCTAATTTTAGCTCTAACACTGATGATCAACCTACAAATGTGAACTGACGTTCAAAAATAAAACATTTGAAAACGGACCATTTTCCACATTTCTGAAGCATGACGTAATGGGGGGTGTTATCTCTTTTGTCAAAAATCAGCCGTTTTTGCTTGAACATTAAATGCCTCCAAATGGTATTTAATTCACTTCCCGAGCCCCTGGAAGCATGAAAATCACTTTAAACATGCTAATTTTAGCTCTAACACTGATGATCCACCTACAAATGTGAACCGACGTTCAAAAATAAAACATTTGAAAACGGATCATTTTCCACATTTCTGAAGCATGACGTAATGGGGGGGTGTTATCTCTTTTGTCGAAAATCAGCCGTTTTTGCTTGAACATTAAATGCTTCCAAATGGTATTTAATTAACTTCCCAGGGTGAAGAAACCTTTTTTGAGAACTCAGAGTGAGTAAATTGGCCATTTTCATGCACTTTAAACCTTTCCATAAATCTTGTGTTTAGGGCCCCTGGAAGCATGAAAATCACTTTAAACATGCTAATTTTTAGCTCTAACACTGATGATTCACCTACAAATGTGAACTGACGTTCAAAAATAAAACATTTGAAAACTGAACATTTTCCACATTTCTGAAGCATGACGTAATGGGGGGTGTTATCTCTTTTGTCAAAAATCAGCCGTTTTTATTGAACATTAAATGCCTCCAAATAGTATTTAATTCACTTCCCGAGCCCCTGGTAGCATGAAAATCACTTTAAACATGCTAATTTTAGCTCTAACACTGATGATCCACCTACAAATGTGAACTGACGTTCAAAAATAAAACATTTGAAAACGGACCATTCTCCACATTTCTGAAGCATGACGTAATGTGGGGGTGTTATCTCTTTTGTCGAAAATCAGCCGTTTTTGCTTGAACATTAAATGCCTCCAAATGGTATTTAATTAACTTCCCGGGGTGAAGAAACCCTTTTTGAGAACTCAGAGTGAGTAAATTGGCCATTTTCATGCACTTTTAACCATTCCATAAATCTTGTGTTTAGGGCCCCTGGAAGCATGAAAATCACTTTAAACATGCTAATTTTAGCTCTAACACTGAGGATCAACCTACAAATGTGAATTGACGTTCAAAAATAAAACATTTGAAAACGGACCATTTTCCACATTTCTGAAGCATGACGTAATGGGGGGGTGTTATCTCTTTTGTCAAAAATCAGCCGTTTTTGCTTGAACATTAAATGCCTCCAAATAGTATTTAATTCACTTCCCGAGCCCCTGGAAGCATGAAAATCACTTTAAACATGCTAATTTTAGCTCTAACACTGATGATCCACCTACAAATGTGAACTGACGTTCAAAAATAAAACATTTGAAAATGGATAATTTTTCACATTTCTGAAGCATGACGTAATGGGGGGGGTGTTATCTCTTTTGTCGAAAATCAGCCGTTTTTGCTTGAACATTAAATGCCTCCAAATGGTATTTAATTAACTTCCCGGGGTGAAGAAACCCTTTTTGAGAACTCAGAGTGAGTAAATTGGCCATTTTCATGCACTTTTAACCATTCCATAAATCTTGTGTTTAGGGCCCCTGGAAGCATGAAAATCACTTTAAACATGCTAATTTTAGCTCTAACACTGATGATCAACCTACAAATGTGAACTGACGTTCAAAAATAAAACATTTGAAAACGGACCATTTTCCACATTTCTGAAGCATGACGTAATGGGGGGGTGTTATCTCTTTTGTCAAAAATCAGCCGTTTTTGCTTCAACATTAAATGCCTCCAAATAGTATTTAATTCACTTCCCGAGCCCCTGGAAGCATGAAAATCACTTTAAACATGCTAATTTTAGCTCTAACACTGATGATCAACCTACAAATGTGAACTGACGTTCAAAAATAAAAAATTTGAAAACGGACCATTTTCCACATTTCTGAAGCATGACGTAATGGGGGGGTGTTATCTCTTTTGTCGAAAATCAGCCGTTTTTGCTTGAACATTAAAAGCCTCCAAATGGTATTTAATTAACTTCCCGGGGTGAAGAAATCCTTTTTGAGAACTCAGAGTGAGTAAATTGGCCATTTTCTTACACTTTTAACCATTCCATAAATCTTGTGTTTAGGGCCCCTGGTAGCATGAAAATCACTTTAAACATGCTAATTTTAGCTCTAACACTGATGATCAACCTACAAATGTGAACTGACGTTCAAAAATAAAACATTTGAAAACGGACCATTTTTCACATTTCTGAAGCATGACATAATGGGGGGGAGTTATCTCTTTTGTCAAAAATCAGCCGTTTTTGCTTGAACATTAAATTCCTCCAAATAGTATTTAATTCACTTCCCGAGCCCCTGGAAGCATGAAAATCACTTTAAACATGCTAATTTTAGCTCTAACACTGATGATCAACCTACAAATGTGAACTGACGTTCAAAAATAAAACATTTGAAAACGGACCATTTTCCACATTTCTGAAGCATGACGTAATGGGGGGGTGTTATCTCTTTTGTCGAAAATCAGCCGTTTTTGCTTGAACATTAAAAGCCTCCAAATGGTATTTAATTAACTTCCCAGGGTGAAGAAATCCTTTTTGAGAACTCAGAGTGAGTAAATTGGCCATTTTCATGCACTTTTAACCATTCCATAAATCTTGTGTTTAGGGCCCCTGGTAGCATGAAAATCACTTTAAACATGCTAATTTTAGCTCTAACACTGATGATTCATATACAAATGTGAACTGACGTTCAAAAATAAAACATTTGAAAACGGACCATTTTCCACATTTCTGAAGCATGACGTAATGGGGGGTGTTATCTCTTTTGTCAAAAATCTGCCATTTTTGATTGAACATTAAATGCCTCCAAATAGTATTTAATTCACTTCCCAAGCCCCTGGAAGCATGAAAATCACTTTAAACATGCTAATTTTAGCTCTAACACTGATGATCCACCTACAAATGTGAACTGACGTTCAAAAATAAAACATTTGAAAACGGACCATTTTCCACATTTCTGAAGCATGACGTAATGGGGGGGTGTTATCTCTTTTGTCAAAAATCAGCCGTTTTGGCTTGAACATTAAATGCCTCCAAATGGTATTTAATTAACTTCCCGGGGTGAAGAAACCCTTTTTGAGAACTCAGAGTGAGTAAATTGGCCATTTTCATGCACTTTTAACCATTCCATAAATCTTGTGTTTAGGGCCCCTGGAAGCATGAAAATCACTTTAAACATGCTAATTTTAGCTCTAACACTGATGATTCACCTACAAATGTGAACTGACGTTCAAAAATAAAACATTTGAAAACGGACCATTTTCCACATTTCTGAAGCATGACGTAATGGGGGGGTGTTATCTCTTTTGTCAAAAATCAGCCGTTTTTGATTGAACAATAAATGCCTCCAAATAGTATTTAATTCACTTTCCGAGCCCCTGGAAGCATGAAAATCAATTTAAACATGCTAATTTTAGCTCTAACACTGATGATCCACCTACAAATGTGAACTGACGTTCAAAAAAAAAACATTTGAAAACGGACCATTCTCCACATTTCTGAAGCATGACGTAATGGGGGGGTGTTATCTCTTTTGTCGAAAATCAGCCGTTTTTGCTTGAACATTAAATGCCTCCAAATGGTATTTAATTAACTTCCCGGGGTGAAGAAACCCTTTTTGAGAACTCAGAGTGAGTAAATTGGCCATTTTCATGCACTTTTAACCATTCCATAAATCTTGTGTTTAGGGCCCCTGGAGGCATGAAAATCACTTTAAACATGCTAATTTTAGCTCTAACACTGATGATCAACCTACAAATGTGAACTGACGTTCAAAAATAAAACATTTGAAAACGGACCATTTTCCACATTTCTGAAGCATGACGTAATGGGGGGGTGTTATCTCTTTTGTCAAAAATCAGCTGTTTTTGCTTGAACATTAAATTCCTCCAAATAGTATTTAATTCACTTCCTGAGCCCCTGGAAGCATGAAAATCACTTTAAACATGCTAATTTTAGTTCTAACACTGATGATCCACCTACAAATGTGAACTGACGTTCAAAAATAAAACATTTGAAAACGGACCATTTTCCACATTTCTGAAGCATGACGTAATGGGGGGGTGTTATCTCTTTTGTCGAAAATCAGCCGTTTTTGCTTGAACATTAAAAGCCTCCAAATGGTATTTAATTAACTTCCCGGGGTGAAGAAATCCTTTTTGAGAATTCAGAGTGAGTAAATTGGCCATTTTCATGCACTTTTAACCATTCCATAAATCTTGTTTTTAAGGCCCCTGGTAGCATGAAAATCACTTTAAACATGCTAATTTTAGCTCTAACACTGATGATCAACCTACAAATGTGAACTGACGTTCAAAAATAAAACATTTGAAAACGGACCATTTTTCACATTTCTGAAGCATGACGTAATGGGGGGGTGTTATCTCTTTTGTCAAAAATCAGCCGTTTTTGCTTGAACATTAAATTCCTCCAAATAGTATTTAATTCACTTCCCGAGCCCCTGGAAGCATGAAAATCACTTTAAACATGCTAATTTTAGCTCTAACACTGATGATCCACCTACAAATGTGAACTGACATTCAAAAATAAAACATTTGAAAATGGACCATTTTCCACATTTCTGAAGCATGACGTAATGGGGGGGGGTGTTATCTCTTTTGTCGAAAATCAGCCGTTTTTGCTTGAACATTAAATGCCTCTAAATGGTATTTAATTAACTTCCCGGGGTGAAGAAACCTTTTTTGAGAACTCAGAGTGAGTAAATTGGCCATTTTCATGCACTTTAAACCTTTCCATAAATCTTGTGTTTAGGGCCCCTGGAAGCATGAAAATCACTTTAAACATGCTAATTTTTAGCTCTAACACTGATGATTCACCTACAAATGTGAACTGACGTTCAAAAATAAAACATTTGAAAACGGACCATTTTCCACATTTCTGAAGCATGACGTAATGGGGGGTGTTATCTCTTTTGTCAAAAATCAGCCGTTTTTGATTGAACATTAAATGCCTCCAAATAGTATTTAATTCACTTCCCGAGCCCCTGGACGCATGAAAATCACTTTAAACATGCTAATTTTAGCTCTAACACTGATGACCCACCTACAAATGTGAACTGACGTTCAAAAATAAAACATTTGAAAACGGACCATTCTCGACATTTCTGAAGCATGACGTATTGGGGGGGGTGTTATCTCTTTTGTCGAAAATCAGCCGTTTTTGCTTGAACATTAAATGCCTCCAAATGGTATTTAATTAACTTCCCGGGGTGAAGAAACCCTTTTTGAGAACTCAGAGTGAGTAAATTGGCCATTTTCATGCACTTTTAACCATTCCATAAATCTTGTGTTTAGGGCCCCTGGAAGCATGAAAATCACTTTAAACATGCTAATTTTAGCTCTAACACTGATGATCAACCTACAAATGTGAACTGACGTTCAAAAATAAAACATTTGAAAACAGACCATTTTCCACATTTCTGAAGCATGACGTAATGGGGGGTGTTATCTCTTTTGTCAAAAATCAGCCGTTTTTGCTTGAACATTAAATGCCTCCAAATGGTATTTAATTCACTTCCCGAGCCCCTGGAAGCATGAAAATCACTTTAAACATGCTAATTTTAGCTCTAACACTGATGATCCACCTACAAATGTGAACCGACGTTCAAAAATAAAACATTTGAAAACGGACCATTCTCCACATTTCTGAAGCATGACCTAATGGGGGGGTGTTATCTCTTTTGTCGAAAATCAGCCGTTTTTGCTTGAACATTAAATGCCTCCAAATGGTATTTAATTAACTTCCCGGGGTGAAGAAACCCTTTTTGAGAACTCAGAGTGAGTAAATTGGCCATTTTCATGCACTTTTAACCATTCCATAAATCTTGTGTTTAGGGCCCCTGGAAGCATGAAAATCACTTTAAACATGCTAATTTTAGCTCTAACACTGATGATCAACCTACAAATGTGAACTGACGTTCAAAAATAAAACATTTGAAAACGGACCATTTTCCACATTTCTGAAGCATGACGTAATGGGGGGGGTGTTATCTCTTTTGTCAAAAATCAGCCGTTTTTGCTTGAACATTAAATGCCTCCAAATAGTATTTAATTCACTTCCCGAGCCCCTGGAAGCATGAAAATCACTTTAAACATGCTAATTTTAGCTCTAACACTGATGATCCACCTACAAATGTGAACTGACGTTCAAAAATAAAACATTTGAAAATGGATAATTTTTCACATTTCTGAAGCATGACGTAATGGGGGGGTGTTATCTCTTTTGTCGAAAATCAGCCGTTTTTGCTTGAACATTAAATGCCTCCAAATGGTATTTAATTAACTTCCCGGCGTGAAGAAACCCTTTTTGAGAACTCAGAGTGAGTAAATTGGCCATTTTCATGCACTTTTAACCATTCCATAAATCTTGTGTTTAGGGCCCCTGGAAGCATGAAAATCACTTTAAACATGCTAATTTTAGCTCTAACACTGATGATCAACCTACAAATGTGAACTCACGTTCAAAAATAAAACATTTGAAAACGGACCATTTTCCACATTTCTGAAGCATGACGTAATGGGGGGGTGTTATCTCTTTTGTCAAAAATCAGCCGTTTTTGCTTGAACATTAAATGCCTCCAAATAGTATTTAATTCACTTCCCGAGCCCCTGGAAGCATGAAAATCACTTTAAACATGCTAATTTTAGCTCTAACACTGATGATCAACCTACAAATGTGAACTGACGTTCAAAAATAAAACATTTGAAAACGGACCATTTTCCACATTTCTGAAGCATGACGTAATGGGGGGGTGTTATCTCTTTTGTCGAAAATCAGCCGTTTTTGCTTGAACATTAAAAGCCTCCAAATGGTATTTAATTAACTTCCCGGGGTGAAGAAATCCTTTTTGAGAACTCAGAGTGAGTAAATTGGCCATTTTCATGCACTTTTAACCATTCCATAAATCTTGTGTTTAGGGCCCCTGGTAGCATGAAAATCACTTTAAACATGCTAATTTTAGCTCTAACACTGATGATCAACCTACAAATGTGAACTGACGGTCAAAAATAAAACATTTGAAAACGGACCATTTTTCACATTTCTGAAGCATGACGTAATGGGGTGGTGTTATCTCTTTTGTCAAAAATCAGCCGTTTTTGCTTGAAAATTAAATTCCTCCAAATAGTATTTAATTCACTTCCCGAGCCCCTGGAAGCATGAAAATCACTTTAAACATGCTAATTTTAGCTCTAACACTGATGATCCACCTACAAATGTGAACTGACATTCAAAAATAAAACATTTGAAAACGGACCATTTTCCACATTTCTGAAGCATGACGTAATGGGGGGGTGTGATCTCTTTTGTCAAAAATCAGCCGTTTTGGCTTGAACATTAAATGCCTCCAAATGGTATTTAATTAACTTCCCGGGGTGAAGAAACCCTTTTTGAGAACTCAGAGTGAGTAAATTGGCCATTTTCATGCACTTTTAACCATTCCATAAATCTTGTGTTTAGGGCCCCTGGAAGCATGAAAATCACTTTAAACATGCTAATTTTAGCTCTAACACTGATGATTCACCTACAAATGTGAACTGACGTTCAAAAATAAAACATTTGAAAACGGACCATTTTCCACATTTCTGAAGCATGACGTAATGGGGGGGTGTTATCTCTTTTGTCAAAAATCAGCCATTTTTGCTTGAACATTAAATGCCTCCAAATAGTATTTAATTCACTTCCCGAGCCCCTGGAAGCATGAAAATCACTTTAAACATGCTAATTTTAGCTCTAACACAGATGATCAACCTACAAATGTGAACTGATGTTCAAAAATAAAACATTTGAAAACGGACCATTTTCCATATTTCTGAAGCATGACGTAATGGGGGGGTGTTATCTCTTTTGTCAAAAATCAGCTGTTTTTGCTTGAACATTAAATTCCTCCAAATAGTATTTAATTCACTTCCTGAGCCCCCGGAAGCATGAAAATCACTTTAAACATGCTAATTTTAGCTCTAACACTGATGATCCACCTACAAATGTGAACTGACGTTCAAAAATAAAACATTTGAAAAAGGACCATTTTCCACATTTCTGAAGCATGACGTAATGGGGGGGTGTTATCTCTTTTGTCGAAAATCAGCCGTTTTTGCTTGAACATTAAAAGCCTCCAAATGGTATTTAATTAACTTCCCGGGGTGAAGAAATCCTTTTTGAGAATTCAGAGTGAGTAAATTGGCCATTTTCATGCACTTTTAACCATTCCATAAATCTTGTGTTTAAGGCCCCTGGTAGCATGAAAATCACTTTAAACATGCTAATTTTAGCTCTAACACTGATGATCAACCTACAAATGTGAACTGACGTTCAAAAATAAAACATTTGAAAACGGACCATTTTTCACATTTCTGAAGCATGACGTAATGGGGGGGTGTTATCTCTTTTGTCAAAAATCAGCCGTTTTTGCTTGAACATTAAATTCCTCCAAATAGTATTTAATTCACTTCCCGAGCCCCTGGAAGCATGAAAATCACTTTAAACATGCTAATTTTAGCTCTAACACTGATGATCCACCTACAAATGTGAACTGACATTCAAAAATAAAACATTTGAAAATGGACCATTTTCCACATTTCTGAAGCATGACGTAATGGGGGGGGTGTTATCTCTTTTGTCGAAAATCAGCCGTTTTTGCTTGAACATTAAATGCCTCTAAATGGTATTTAATTAACTTCCCGGGGTGAAGAAACCTTTTTTGAGAACTCAGAGTGAGTAAATTGGCCATTTTCATGCACTTTAAACCTTTCCATAAATCTTGTGTTTAGGGCCCCTGGAAGCATGAAAATCACTTTAAACATGCTAATTTTTAGCTCTAACACTGATGATTCACCTACAAATGTGAACTGACGTTCAAAAATAAAACATTTGAAAACGGACCATTTTCCACATTTCTGAAGCATGACGTAATGGGGGGTGTTATCTCTTTTGTCAAAAATCAGCCGTTTTTGATTGAACATTAAATGCCTCCAAATAGTATTTAATTCACTTCCCGAGCCCCTGGAAGCATGAAAATCACTTTAAACATGCTAATTTTAGCTCTAACACTGATGATCCACCTACAAATGTGAACTGACGTTCAAAAATAAAACATTTGAAAACGGACCATTCTCGACATTTCTGAAGCATGACGTATTGGGGGGGTGTTATCTCTTTTGTCGAAAATCAGCCGTTTTTGCTTGAACATTAAATGCCTCCAAATGGTATTTAATTAACTTCCCGGGGTGAAGAAACCCTTTTTGAGAACTCAGAGTGAGTAAATTGGCCATTTTCATGCACTTTTAACCATTCCATAAATCTTGTGTTTAGGGCCCCTGGAAGCATGAAAATCACTTTAAACATGCTAATTTTAGCTCTAACACTGATGATCAACCTACAAATGTGAACTGACGTTCAAAAATAAAACATTTGAAAACGGACCATTTTCCACATTTCTGAAGCATGACGTAATGGGGGGTGTTATCTCTTTTGTCAAAAATTAGCCGTTTTTGCTTGAACATTAAATGCCTCCAAATGGTATTTAATTCACTTCCCGAGCCCCTGGAAGCATGAAAATCACTTTAAACATGCTAATTTTAGCTCTAACACTGATGATCCACCTACAAATGTGAACCGACGTTCAAAAATAAAACATTTGAAAACGGATCATTTTCCACATTTCTGAAGCATGACGTAATGGGGGGGGTGTTATCTCTTTTGTCGAAAATCAGCCGTTTTTGCTTGAACATTAAATGCTTCCAAATGGTATTTAATTAACTTCCCAGGGTGAAGAAACCTTTTTTGAGAACTCAGAGTGAGTAAATTGGCCATTTTCATGCACTTTAAACCTTTCCATAAATCTTGTGTTTAGGGCCCCTGGAAGCATGAAAATCACTTTAAACATGCTAATTTTTAGCTCTAACACTGATGATTCACCTACAAATGTGAACTGACGTTCAAAAATAAAACATTTGAAAACGAACCATTTTCCACATTTCTGAAGCATGACGTGATGGGGGGTGTTATCTCTTTTGTCAAAAATCAGCCGTTTTTGATTGAACATTAAATGCCTCCAAATAGTATTTAATTCACTTCCCGAGCCCCTGGAAGCATGAAAATCACTTTAAACATGCTAATTTTAGCTCTAACACTGATGATCCACCTACAAATGTGAACTGACGTTCAAAAATAAAACATTTGAAAACGGACCATTCTCGACATTTCTGAAGCATGACGTATTGGGGGGTGTTATCTCTTTTGTCAAAAATCAGCCGTTTTTGATTGAACATTAAATGCCTCCAAATAGTATTTAATTCACTTCCCGAGCCCCTGGTAGCATGAAAATCACTTTAAACATGCTAATTTTAGCTCTAACACTGATGATCCACCTACAAATGTGAACTGACGTTCAAAAATAAAACATTTGAAAACGGACCATTCTCCACATTTCTGAAGCATGACGTAATGGGGGGGGTGTTATCTCTTTTGTCAAAAATCAGCCGTTTTTGCTTGAACATTAAATGCCTCCAAATAGTATTTAATTCACTTCCCGAGCCCCTGGAAGCATGAAAATCACTTTAAACATGCTAATTTTAGCTCTAACACTGATGATCCACCTACAAATGTGAACTGATGTTCAAAAATAAAACATTTGAAAATGGATAATTTTTCACATTTCTGAAGCATGACGTAATGGGGGGGGTGTTATCTCTTTTGTCGAAAATCAGCCGTTTTTGCTTGAACATTAAATGCCTCCAAATGGTATTTAATTAACTTCCCGGGGTGAAGAAACCCTTTTTAAGAACTCAGAGTGAGTAAATTGGCCATTTTCATGCACTTTTAACCATTCCATAAATCTTGTGTTTAGGGCCCCTGGAAGCATGAAAATCACTTTAAACATGCTAATTTTAGCTCTAACACTGATGATCAACCTACAAATGTGAACTGACGTTCAAAAATAAAACATTTGAAAACGGACCATTTTCCACATTTCTGAAGCATGACGTAATGGGGGGGTGTTATCTCTTTTGTCAAAAATCAGCCGTTTTTGCTTGAACATTAAATGCCTCCAAATAGTATTTAATTCACTTCCCGAGCCCCTGGAAGCATGAAAATCACTTTAAACATGCAAATTATTTGAAAACGGACCATTTTCCACATTTCTGAAGCATGACGTAATGGGGGGGTGTTATCTCTTTTGTCGAAAATCAGCCGTTTTTGCTTGAACATTAAAAGCCTCCAAATGGTATTTAATTAACTTCCCGGGGTGAAGAAATCCTTTTTGAGAACTCAGAGTGAGTAAATTGGCCATTTTCATGCACTTTTAACCATTCCATAAATCTTGTGTTTAGGGCCCCTGGTAGCATGAAAATCACTTTAAACATGCTAATTTTAGCTCTAACACTGATGATCAACCTACAAATGTGAACTGACGTTCAAAAATAAAACATTTGAAAACGGACCATTTTTCACATTTCTGAAGCATGACATAATGGGGGGGCGTTATCTCTTTTGTCAAAAATCAGCCGTTTTTGCTTGAACATTAAATTCCTCCAAATAGTATTTAATTCACTTCCCGAGCCCCTGGAAGCATGAAAATCACTTTAAACATGCTAATTTTAGCTCTAACACTGATGATCAACCTACAAATGTGAACTGACGTTCAAAAATAAAACATTTGAAAACGGACCATTTTCCACATTTCTGAAGCATGACGTAATGGGGGGGTGTTATCTCTTTTGTCGAAAATCAGCCGTTTTTGCTTGAACATTAAAAGCCTCCAAATGGTATTTAATTAACTTCCCAGGGTGAAGAAATCCTTTTTGAGAACTCAGAGTGAGTAAATTGGCCATTTTCATGCACTTTTAACCATTCCATAAATCTTGTGTTTAGGGCCCCTGGTAGCATGAAAATCACTTTAAACATGCTAATTTTAGCTCTAACACTGATGATTCATATACAAATGTGAACTGACGTTCAAAAATAAAACATTTGAAAACGGACCATTTTCCACATTTCTGAAGCATGACGTAATGGGGGGTGTTATCTCTTTTGTCAAAAATCTGCCGTTTTTGATTGAACATTAAATGCCTCCAAATAGTATTTAATTCACTTCCCAAGCCCCTGGAAGCATGAAAATCACTTTAAACATGCTAATTTTAGCTCTAACACTGATGATCCACCTACAAATGTGAACTGACGTTCAAAAATAAAACATTTGAAAACGGACCATTTTCCACATTTCTGAAGCATGACGTAATGGGGGGGTGTTATCTCTTTTGTCAAAAATCAGCCGTTTTGGCTTGAACATTAAATGCCTCCAAATGGTATTTAATTAACTTCCCGGGGTGAAGAAACCCTTTTTGAGAACTCAGAGTGAGTAAATTGGCCATTTTCATGCACTTTTAACCATTCCATAAATCTTGTGTTTAGGGCCCCTGGAAGCATGAAAATCACTTTAAACATGCTAATTTTAGCTCTAACACTGATGATTCACCTACAAATGTGAACTGACGTTCAAAAATAAAGCATTTGAAAACGGACCATTTTCCACATTTCTGAAGCATGACGTAATGGGGGGGTGTTATCTCTTTTGTCAAAAATCAGCCATTTTTGCTTGAACATTAAATGCCTCCAAATAGTATTTAATTCACTTCCCGAGCCCCTGGAAGCATGAAAATCACTTTAAACATGCTAATTTTAGCTCTAACACTGATGATCAACCTACAAATGTGAACTGACGTTCAAAAATAAAACATTTGAAAACGGACCATTTTCACACATTTCTGAAGCATGACGTATTGGGGGGGGTGTTATCTCTTTTGTCAAAAATCAGCCGTTTTTGATTGAACATTAAATGCCTCCAAATAGTATTTAATTCACTTTCCGAGCCCCTGGAAGCATGAAAATCAATTTAAACATGCTAATTTTAGCTCTAACACTGATGATCCACCTACAAATGTGAACTGACGTTCAAAAATAAAACATTTGAAAACGGACCATTCTCCACATTTCTGAAGCATGACGTAATGGGGGGGTGTTATCTCTTTTGTCGAAAATCAGCCGTTTTTGCTTGAACATTAAATGCCTCCAAATGGTATTTAATTAACTTCCCGGGGTGAAGAAACCCTTTTTGAGAACTCAGAGTGAGTAAATTGGCCATTTTCATGCACTTTTAACCATTCCATAAATCTTGTGTTTAGGGCCCCTGGAGGCATGAAAATCACTTTAAACATGCTAATTTTAGCTCTAACACTGATGATCAACCTACAAATGTGAACTGACGTTCAAAAATAAAACATTTGAAAACGGACCATTTTCCACATTTCTGAAGCATGACGTAATGGGGGGGTGTTATCTCTTTTGTCAAAAATCAGCTGTTTTTGCTTGAACATTAAATTCCTCCAAATAGTATTTAATTCACTTCCTGAGCCCCTGGAAGCATGAAAATCACTTTAAACATGCTAATTTTAGTTCTAACACTGATGATCCACCTACAAATGTGAACTGACGTTCAAAAATAAAACATTTGAAAACGGACCATTTTCCACATTTCTGAAGCATGACGTAATGGGGGGGTGTTATCTCTTTTGTCGAAAATCAGCCGTTTTTGCTTGAACATTAAAAGCCTCCAAATGGTATTTAATTAACTTCCCGGGGTGAAGAAATCCTTTTTGAGAATTCAGAGTGAGTAAATTGGCCATTTTCATGCACTTTTAACCATTCCATAAATCTTGTGTTTAAGGCCCCTGGTAGCATGAAAATCACTTTAAACATGCTAATTTTAGCTCTAACACTGATGATCAACCTACAAATGTGAACTGACGTTCAAAAATAAAACATTTGAAAACGGACCATTTTTCACATTTCTGAAGCATGACATAATGGGGGGGTGTTATCTCTTTTGTCAAAAATCAGCCGTTTTTGCTTGAACATTAAATTCCTCCAAATAGTATTTAATTCACTTCCCGAGCCCCTGGAAGCATGAAAATCACTTTAAACATGCTAATTTTAGCTCTAACACTGATGATCCACCTACAAATGTGAACTGACATTCAAAAATAAAACATTTGAAAACGGACAATTTTCCACATTTCTGAAGCATGACGTAATGGGGGGGTGTTATCTCTTTTGTCAAAAATCAGCCGTTTTTGCTTGAACATTAAATGCCTCCAAATGGTATTTAATTCACTTCCCGAGCCCCTGGAAGCATGAAAATCACTTTAAACATGCTAATTTTAGCTCTAACACTGATGATCCACCTACAAATGTGAACCGACGTTCAAAAATAAAACATTTGAAAACGGATAATTTTCCACATTACTGAAGCATGACGTAATGGGGGGGTGTTATCTCTTTTGTCGAAAATCAGCCGTTTTTGCTTGAACATTAAATGCTTCCAAATGGTATTTAATTAACTTCCCAGGGTGAAGAAACCTTTTTTGAGAACTCAGAGTGAGTAAATTGGCCATTTTCATGCACTTTAAACCTTTCCATAAATCTTGTGTTTAGGGCCCCTGGAAGCATGAAAATCACTTTAAACATGCTAATTTTTAGCTCTAACACTGATGATTCACCTACAAATGTGAACTGACGTTCAAAAATAAAGCATTTGAAAACGGACCATTTTCCACATTTCTGAAGCATGACGTAATGGGGGGGTGTTATCTCTTTTGTCAAAAATCAGGCATTTTTTGCTTGAACATTAAATGCCTCCAAATAGTATTTAATTCACTTCCCGAGCCCCTGGAAGCATGAAAATCACTTTAAACATGCTAATTTTAGCTCTAACACTGATGATCAACCTACAAATGTGAACTGACGTTCAAAAATAAAACATTTGAAAACGGACCATTTTCACACATTTCTGAAGCATGACGTAATGGGGGGGTGTTATCTCTTTTGTCAAAAATCAGCCGTTTTTGATTGAACATTAAATGCCTCCAAATAGTATTTAATTCACTTTCCGAGCCCCTGGAAGCATGAAAATCAATTTAAACATGCTAATTTTAGCTCTAACACTGATGATCCACCTACAAATGTGAACTGACGTTCAAAAATAAAACATTTGAAAACGGACCATTCTCCACATTTCTGAAGCATGACGTAATGGGGGGGTGTTATCTCTTTTGTCGAAAATCAGCCGTTTTTGCTTGAACATTAAATGCCTCCAAATGGTATTTAATTAACTTCCCGGGGTGAAGAAACCCTTTTTGAGAACTCAGAGTGAGTAAATTGGCCATTTTCATGCACTTTTAACCATTCCATAAATCTTGTGTTTAGGGCCCCTGGAGGCATGAAAATCACTTTAAACATGCTAATTTTAGCTCTAACACTGATGATCAACCTACAAATGTGAACTGACGTTCAAAAATAAAACATTTGAAAACGGACCATTTTCCACATTTCTGAAGCATGACGTAATGGGGGGGTGTTATCTCTTTTGTCAAAAATCAGCTGTTTTTGCTTGAACATTAAATTCCTCCAAATAGTATTTAATTCACTTCCTGAGCCCCTGGAAGCATGAAAATCACTTTAAACATGCTAATTTTAGTTCTAACACTGATGATCCACCTACAAATGTGAACTGACGTTCAAAAATAAAACATTTGAAAACGGACCATTTTCCACATTTCTGAAGCATGACGTAATGGGGGGGTGTTATCTCTTTTGTCGAAAATCAGCCGTTTTTGCTTGAACATTAAAAGCCTCCAAATGGTATTTAATTAACTTCCCGGGGTGAAGAAATCCTTTTTGAGAATTCAGAGTGAGTAAATTGGCCATTTTCATGCACTTTTAACCATTCCATAAATCTTGTGTTTAAGGCCCCTGGTAGCATGAAAATCACTTTAAACATGCTAATTTTAGCTCTAACACTGATGATCAACCTACAAATGTGAACTGACGTTCAAAAATAAAACATTTGAAAACGGACCATTTTCCACATTTCTGAAGCATGACGTAATGGGGGGGTGTTATCTCTTTTGTCAAAAATCAGCTGTTTTTGCTTGAACATTAAATTCCTCCAAATAGTATTTAATTCACTTCCCGAGCCCCTGGAAGCATGAAAATCACTTTAAACATGCTAATTTTAGCTCTAACACTGATGATCCACCTACAAATGTGAACTGACATTCAAAAATAAAACATTTGAAAACGGACCATTTTCCACATTTCTGAAGCATGACGTAATGGGGGGGTTTTATCTCTTTTGTCAAAAATCAGCCGTTTTTGCTTGAACATTAAATGCCTCCAAATGGTATTTAATTAACTTCCCGGGGTGAAGAAACCCTTTTTGAGAACTCAGAGTGAGTAAATTGGCCATTTTCATGCACTTTTAACCATTCCATAAATCTTGTGTTTAGGGCCCCTGGAAGCATGAGAATCACTTTAAACATGCTAATTTTAGCTCTAACACTGATGATCAACCTACAAATGTGAACTGACGTTCAAAAATAAAACATTTGAAAACGGACCATTTTCCACATTTCTGAAGCATGACGTAATGGGGGGGTGTTATCTCTTTTGTCAAAAATCAGCCGTTTTTGCTTGAACATTAAATGCCTCCAAATGGTATTTAATTCACTTCCCGAGCCCCTGGAAGCATGAAAATCACTTTAAACATGCTAATTTTAGCTCTAACACTGATGATCCACCTACAAATGTGAACCGACGTTCAAAAATAAAACATTTGAAAACGGATCATTTTCCACATTACTGAAGCATGACGTAATGGGGGGGTGTTATCTCTTTTGTCGAAAATCAGCCGTTTTTGCTTGAACATTAAATGCTTCCAAATGGTATTTAATTAACTTCCCAGGGTGAAGAAACCTTTTTTGAGAACTCAGAGTGAGTAAATTGGCCATTTTCATGCACTTTAAACCTTTCCATAAATCTTGTGTTTAGGGCCCCTGGAAGCATGAAAATCACTTTAAACATGCTAATTTTTAGCTCTAACACTGATGATTCACCTACAAATGTGAACTGACGTTCAAAAATAAAACATTTGAAAACGGAACATTTTCCACATTTCTGAAGCATGACGTAATGGGGGGTGTTATCTCTTTTGTCAAAAATCAGCCGTTTTTGATTGAACATTAAATGCCTCCAAATAGTATTTAATTCACTTCCCGAGCCCCTGGTAGCATGAAAATCACTTTAAACATGCTAATTTTAGCTCTAA
Organism: Lissotriton vulgaris; assembly: GCF_964263255.1. Lineage (NCBI taxonomy): Eukaryota > Metazoa > Chordata > Amphibia > Caudata > Salamandridae > Lissotriton > Lissotriton vulgaris. The sequence goes on from NW_028252962.1 coordinate 767,852, forward strand.
CACTGATGATCCACCTACAAATGTGAACTGACGTTCAAAAATAAAACATTTGAAAACGGACCATTCTCCACATTTCTGAAGCATGACGTAATGGGGGGGTGTTATCTCTTTTGTAGAAAATCAGCCGTTTTTGCTTGAACATTAAATGCCTCTAAATGGTATTTAATTAACTTCCCGGGGTGAAGAAACCTTTTTTGAGAACTCAGAGTGAGTAAATTGGCCATTTTCATGCACTTTAAACCTTTCCATAAATCTTGTGTTTAGGGCCCCTGGAAGCATGAAAATCACTTTAAACATGCTAATTTTTAGCTCTAACACTGATGATTCACCTACAAATGTGAGCTGACGTTCAAAAATAAAACATTTGAAAACGGACCATTTTCCACATTTCTGAAGCATGACGTAATGGGGGGTGTTATCTCTTTTGTCAAAAATCAGCCGTTTTTGATTGAACATTAAATGCCTCCAAATAGTATTTAATTCACTTCCCGAGCCCCTGGAAGCATGAAAATCACTTTAAACATGCTAATTTTAGCTCTAACACTGATGATCCACCTACAAATGTGAACTGACGTTCAAAAATAAAACATTTGAAAACGGACCATTCTCGACATTTCTGAAGCATGACGTATTGGGGGGGGTGTTATCTCTTTTGTCGAAAATCAGCCGTTTTTGCTTGAACATTAAATGCCTCCAAATGGTATTTAATTAACTTCCCGGGGTGAAGAAACCCGTTTTGAGAACTCAGAGTGAGTAAATTGGCCATTTTCATGCACTTTTAACCATTCCATAAATCTTGTGTTTAGGGCCCCTGGTAGCATGAAAATCACTTTAAACATGCTAATTTTAGCTCTAACACTGATGATCAACCTACAAATGTGAACTGACGTTCAAAAATAAAACATTTGAAAACGGACCATTTTTCACATTTCTGAAGCATGACATAATGGGGGGGCGTTATCTCTTTTGTCAAAAATCAGCCGTTTTTGCTTGAACATTAAATTCCTCCAAATAGTATTTAATTCACTTCCCGAGCCCCTGGAAGCATGAAAATCACTTTAAACATGCTAATTTTAGCTCTAACACTGATGATCAACCTACAAATGTGAACTGACGTTCAAAAATAAAACATTTGAAAACGGACCATTTTCCACATTTCTGAAGCATGACGTAATGGGGGGGTGTTATCTCTTTTGTCGAAAATCAGCCGTTTTTGCTTGAACATTAAAAGCCTCCAAATGGTATTTAATTAACTTCCCAGGGTGAAGAAATCCTTTTTGAGAACTCAGAGTGAGTAAATTGGCCATTTTCATGCACTTTTAACCATTCCATAAATCTTGTGTTTAGGGCCCCTGGTAGCATGAAAATCACTTTAAACATGCTAATTTTAGCTCTAACACTGATGATTCATATACAAATGTGAACTGACGTTCAAAAATAAAACATTTGAAAACGGACCATTTTCCACATTTCTGAAGCATGACATAATGGGGGGTGTCATCTCTTTTGTCAAAAATCTGCCGTTTTTGATTGAACATTAAATGCCTCCAAATAGTATTTAATTCACTTCCCAAGCCCCTGGAAGCATGAAAATCACTTTAAACATGCTAATTTTAGCTCTAACACTGATGATCCACCTACAAATGTGAACTGACGTTCAAAAATAAAACATTTGAAAACGGACCATTTTCCACATTTCTGAAGCATGACGTAATGGGGGGGTGTTATCTCTTTTGTCAAAAATCAGCCGTTTTGGCTTGAACATTAAATGCCTCCAAATGGTATTTAATTAACTTCCCGGGGTGAAGAAACCCTTTTTGAGAACTCAGAGTGAGTAAATTGGCCATTTTCATGCACTTTTAACCATTCCATAAATCTTGTGTTTAGGGCCCCTGGAAGCATGAAAATCACTTTAAACATGCTAATTTTAGCTCTAACACTGATGATTCACCTACAAATGTGAACTGACGTTCAAAAATAAAGCATTTGAAAACGGACCATTTTCAACATTTCTGAAGCATGACGTAATGGGGGGGTGTTATCTCTTTTGTCAAAAATCAGCCATTTTTGCTTGAACATTAAATGCCTCCAAATAGTATTTAATTCACTTCCCGAGCCCCTGGAAGCATGAAAATCACTTTAAACATGCTAATTTTAGCTCTAACACTGATGATCAACCTACAAATGTGAACTGACGTTCAAAAATAAAACATTTGAAAACGGACCATTTTCACACATTTCTGAAGCATGACGTATTGGGGGGTGTTATCTCTTTTGTCAAAAATCAGCCGTTTTTGATTGAACATTAAATGCCTCCAAATAGTATTTAATTCACTTTCCGAGCCCCTGGAAGCATGAAAATCAATTTAAACATGCTAATTTTAGCTCTAACACTGATGATCCACCTACAAATGTGAACTGACGTTCAAAAATAAAACATTTGAAAACGGACCATTCTCCACATTTCTGAAGCATGACGTAATGGGGGGGTGTTATCTCTTTTGTCGAAAATCAGCCGTTTTTGCTTGAACATTAAATGCCTCCAAATGGTATTTAATTAACTTCCCGGGGTGAAGAAACCCTTTTTGAGAACTCAGAGTGAGTAAATTGGCCATTTTCATGCACTTTTAACCATTCCATAAATCTTGTGTTTAGGGCCCCTGGAGGCATGAAAATCACTTTAAACATGCTAATTTTAGCTCTAACACTGATGATCAACCTACAAATGTGAACTGACGTTCAAAAATAAAACATTTGAAAACGGACCATTTTCCACATTTCTGAAGCATGACGTAATGGGGGGGTGTTATCTCTTTTGTCAAAAATCAGCTGTTTTTGCTTGAACATTAAATTCCTCCAAATAGTATTTAATTCACTTCCTGAGCCCCTGGAAGCATGAAAATCACTTTAAACATGCTAATTTTAGTTCTAACACTGATGATCCACCTACAAATGTGAACTGACGTTCAAAAATAAAACATTTGAAAACGGACCATTTTCCACATTTCTGAAGCATGACGTAATGGGGGGGTGTTATCTCTTTTGTCGAAAATCAGCCGTTTTTGCTTGAACATTAAAAGCCTCCAAATGGTATTTAATTAACTTCCCGGGGTGAAGAAATCCTTTTTGAGAATTCAGAGTGAGTAAATTGGCCATTTTCATGCACTTTTAACCATTCCATAAATCTTGTGTTTAAGGCCCCTGGTAGCATGAAAATCACTTTAAACATGCTAATTTTAGCTCTAACACTGATGATCAACCTACAAATGTGAACTGACGTTCAAAAATAAAACATTTGAAAACGGACCATTTTTCACATTTCTGAAGCATGACATAATGGGGGGGGTGTTATCTCTTTTGTCAAAAATCAGCCGTTTTTGCTTGAACATTAAATTCCTCCAAATAGTATTTAATTCACTTCCCGAGCCCCTGGAAGCATGAAAATCACTTTAAACATGCTAATTTTAGCTCTAACACTGATGATCCACCTACAAATGTGAACTGACATTCAAAAATAAAACATTTGAAAACGGACCATTTTCCACATTTCTGAAGCATGACGTAATGGGGGGGTGTTATCTCTTTTGTCAAAAATCAGCCGTTTTTGCTTGAACATTAAATGCCTCCAAATGGTATTTAATTAACTTCCCGGGGTGAAGAAACCCTTTTTGAGAACTCAGAGTGAGTAAATTGGCCATTTTCATGCACTTTTAACCATTCCATAAATCTTGTGTTTAGGGCCCCTGGAAGCATGAAAATCACTTTAAACATGCTAATTTTAGCTCTAACACTGATGATCAACCTACAAATGTGAACTGACGTTCAAAAATAAAACATTTGAAAACGGACCATTTTCCACATTTCTGAAGCATGACGTAATGGGGGGGTGTTATCTCTTTTGTCAAAAATCAGCCGTTTTTGCTTGAATATTAAATGCCTCCAAATGGTATTTAATTCACTTCCCGAGCCCCTGGAAGCATGAAAATCACTTTAAACATGCTAATTTTAGCTCTAACACTGATGATCCACCTACAAATGTGAACCGACGTTCAAAAATAAAACATTTGAAAACGGATCATTTTCCACATTACTGAAGCATGACGTAATGGGGGGGTGTTATCTCTTTTGTCGAAAATCAGCCGTTTTTGCTTGAACATTAAATGCTTCCAAATGGTATTTAATTAACTTCCCAGGGTGAAGAAACCTTTTTTGAGAACTCAGAGTGAGTAAATTGGCCATTTTCATGCACTTTAAACCTTTCCATAAATCTTGTGTTTAGGGCCCCTGGAAGCATGAAAATCACTTTAAACATGCTAATTTTTAGCTCTAACACTGATGATTCACCTACAAATGTGAACTGACGTTCAAAAATAAAACATTTGAAAACGGAACATTTTCCACATTTCTGAAGCATGACGTAATGGGGGGTGTTATCTCTTTTGTCAAAAATCAGCCGTTTTTGATTGAACATTAAATGCCTCCAAATAGTATTTAATTCACTTCCCGAGCCCCTGGTAGCATGAAAATCACTTTAAACATGCTAATTTTAGCTCTAACACTGATGATCCACCTACAAATGTGAACTGACGTTCAAAAATAAAACATTTGAAAACGGACCATTCTCCACATTTCTGAAGCATGACGTAATGGGGGGGTGTTATCTCTTTTGTAGAAAATCAGCCGTTTTTGCTTGAACATTAAATGCCTCTAAATGGTATTTAATTAACTTCCCGGGGTGAAGAAACCTTTTTTGAGAACTCAGAGTGAGTAAATTGGCCATTTTCATGCACTTTAAACCTTTCCATAAATCTTGTGTTTAGGGCCCCTGGAAGCATGAAAATCACTTTAAACATGCTAATTTTAGCTCTAACACTGATGATTCACCTACAAATGTGAACTGACGTTCAAAAATAAAACATTTGAAAACGGACCATTTTCACACATTTCTGAAGCATGACGTAATGGGGGGGTGTTATCTCTTTTGTCAAAAATCAGCCGTTTTTGATTGAACATTAAATGCCTCCAAATAGTATTTAATTCACTTTCCGAGCCCCTGGAAGCATGAAAATCAATTTAAACATGCTAATTTTAGCTCTAACACTGATGATCCACCTACAAATGTGAACTGACGTTCAAAAATAAAACATTTGAAAACGGACCATTCTCCACATTTCTGAAGCATGACGTAATGGGGGGGTGTTATCTCTTTTGTCGAAAATCAGCCGTTTTTGCTTGAACATTAAATGCCTCCAAATGGTATTTAATTAACTTCCCGGGGTGAAGAAACCCTTTTTGAGAACTCAGAGTGAGTAAATTGGCCATTTTCATGCACTTTTAACCATTCCATAAATCTTGTGTTTAGGGCCCCTGGAGGCATGAAAATCACTTTAAACATGCTAATTTTAGCTCTAACACTGATGATCAACCTACAAATGTGAACTGACGTTCAAAAATAAAACATTTGAAAACGGACCATTTTCCACATTTCTGAAGCATGACGTAATGGGGGGGTGTTATCTCTTTTGTCAAAAATCAGCTGTTTTTGCTTGAACATTAAATTCCTCCAAATAGTATTTAATTCACTTCCTGAGCCCCTGGAAGCATGAAAATCACTTTAAACATGCTAATTTTAGTTCTAACACTGATGATCCACCTACAAATGTGAACTGACGTTCAAAAATAAAACATTTGAAAACGGACCATTTTCCACATTTCTGAAGCATGACGTAATGGGGGGGTGTTATCTCTTTTGTCGAAAATCAGCCGTTTTTGCTTGAACATTAAAAGCCTCCAAATGGTATTTAATTAACTTCCCGGGGTGAAGAAATCCTTTTTGAGAATTCAGAGTGAGTAAATTGGCCATTTTCATGCACTTTTAACCATTCCATAAATCTTGTGTTTAAGGCCCCTGGTAGCATGAAAATCACTTTAAACATGCTAATTTTAGCTCTAACACTGATGATCAACCTACAAATGTGAACTGACGTTCAAAAATAAAACATTTGAAAACGGACCATTTTTCACATTTCTGAAGCATGACATAATGGGGGGGTGTTATCTCTTTTGTCAAAAATCAGCCGTTTTTGCTTGAACATTAAATTCCTCCAAATAGTATTTAATTCACTTCCCGAGCCCCTGGAAGCATGAAAATCACTTTAAACATGCTAATTTTAGCTCTAACACCGATGATCCACCTACAAATGTGAACTGACATTCAAAAATAAAACATTTGAAAACGGACCATTTTCCACATTTCTGAAGCATGACGTAATGGGGGGGTGTTATCTCTTTTGTCAAAAATCAGCCGTTTTTGCTTGAACATTAAATGCCTCCAAATGGTATTTAATTAACTTCCCGGGGTGAAGAAACCCTTTTTGAGAACTCAGAGTGAGTAAATTGGCCATTTTCATGCACTTTTAACCATTCCATAAATCTTGTGTTTAGGGCCCCTGGAAGCATGAGAATCACTTTAAACATGCTAATTTTAGCTCTAACACTGATGATCAACCTACAAATGTGAACTGACGTTCAAAAATAAAACATTTGAAAACGGACCATTTTCCACATTTCTGAAGCATGACGTAATGGGGGGGTGTTATCTCTTTTGTCAAAAATCAGCCGTTTTTGCTTGAACATTAAATGCCTCCAAATGGTATTTAATTCACTTCCCGAGCCCCTGGAAGCATGAAAATCACTTTAAACATGCTAATTTTAGCTCTAACACTGATGATCCACCTACAAATGTGAACCGACGTTCAAAAATAAAACATTTGAAAACGGATCATTTTCCACATTACTGAAGCATGACGTAATGGGGGGGTGTTATCTCTTTTGTCGAAAATCAGCCGTTTTTGCTTGAACATTAAATGCTTCCAAATGGTATTTAATTAACTTCCCAGGGTGAAGAAACCTTTTTTGAGAACTCAGAGTGAGTAAATTGGCCATTTTCATGCACTTTAAACCTTTCCATAAATCTTGTGTTTAGGGCCCCTGGAAGCATGAAAATCACTTTAAACATGCTAATTTTTAGCTCTAACACTGATGATTCACCTACAAATGTGAACTGACGTTCAAAAATAAAACATTTGAAAACGGAACATTTTCCACATTTCTGAAGCATGACGTAATGGGGGGTGTTATCTCTTTTGTCAAAAATCAGCCGTTTTTGATTGAACATTAAATGCCTCCAAATAGTATTTAATTCACTTCCCGAGCCCCTGGTAGCATGAAAATCACTTTAAACATGCTAATTTTAGCTCTAACACTGATGATCCACCTACAAATGTGAACTGACGTTCAAAAATAAAACATTTGAAAACGGACCATTCTCCACATTTCTGAAGCATGACGTAATGGGGGGGTGTTATCTCTTTTGTAGAAAATCAGCCGTTTTTGCTTGAACATTAAATGCCTCTAAATGGTATTTAATTAACTTCCCGGGGTGAAGAAACCTTTTTTGAGAACTCAGAGTGAGTAAATTGGCCATTTTCATGCACTTTAAACCTTTCCATAAATCTTGTGTTTAGGGCCCCTGGAAGCATGAAAATCACTTTAAACATGCTAATTTTTAGCTCTAACACTGATGATTCACCTACAAATGTGAGCTGACGTTCAAAAATAAAACATTTGAAAACGGACCATTTTCCACATTTCTGAAGCATGGCGTAATGGGGGGTGTTATCTCTTTTGTCAAAAATCAGCCGTTTTTGATTGAACATTAAATGCCTCCAAATAGTATTTAATTCACTTCCCGAGCCCCTGGAAGCATGAAAATCACTTTAAACATGCTAATTTTAGCTCTAACACTGATGATCCACCTACAAATGTGAACTGACGTTCAAAAATAAAACATTTGAAAACGGACCATTCTCGACATTTCTGAAGCATGACGTATTGGGGGGGGTGTTATCTCTTTTGTCGAAAATCAGCCGTTTTTGCTTGAACATTAAATGCCTCCAAATGGTATTTAATTAACTTCCCGGGGTGAAGAAACCCTTTTTGAGAACTCAGAGTGAGTAAATTGGCCATTTTCATGCACTTTTAACCATTCCATAAATCTTGTGTTTAGGGCCCCTGGAAGCATGAAAATCACTTTAAACATGCTAATTTTAGCTCTAACACTGATGATCAACCTACAAATGTGAACTGACGTTCAAAAATAAAACATTTGAAAACAGACCATTTTCCACATTTCTGAAGCATGACGTAATGGGGGGTGTTATCTCTTTTGTCAAAAATCAGCCGTTTTTGCTTGAACATTAAATGCCTCCAAATGGTATTTAATTCACTTCCCGAGCCCCTGGAAGCATGAAAATCACTTTAAACATGCTAATTTTAGCTCTAACACTGATGATCCACCTACAAATGTGAACCGACGTTCAAAAATAAAACATTTGAAAACGGATCATTTTCCACATTTCTGAAGCATGACGTAATGGGGGGGTGTTATCTCTTTTGTCGAAAATCAGCCGTTTTTGCTTGAACATTAAATGCTTCCAAATGGTATTTAATTAACTTCCCAGGGTGAAGAAACCTTTTTTGAGAACTCAGAGTGAGTAAATTGGCCATTTTCATGCACTTTAAACCTTTCCATAAATCTTGTGTTTAGGGCCCCTGGAAGCATGAAAATCACTTTAAACATGCTAATTTTTAGCTCTAACACTGATGATTCACCTACAAATGTGAACTGACGTTCAAAAATAAAACATTTGAAAACGGAACATTTTCCACATTTCTGAAGCATGACGTAATGGGGGTGTTATCTCTTTTGTCAAAAATCAGCCGTTTTTGATTGAACATTAAATGCCTCCAAATAGTATTTAATTCACTTCCCGAGCCCCTGGAAGCATGAAAATCACTTTAAACATGCTAATTTTAGCTCTAACACTGATGATCCACCTACAAATGTGAACCGACGTTCAAAAATAAAACATTTGAAAACGGAACATTTTCCACATTTCTGAAGCATGACGTAATGGGGGGGTGATATCTCTTTTGTCGAAAATCAGCCGTTTTTGCTTGAACATTAAATGCCTCCAAATGGTATTTAATTAACTTCCCGGGGTGAAGAAACCCTTTTTGAGAACTCAGAGTGAGTAAATTGGCCATTTTCATGCACTTTTAACCATTCCATAAATCTTGTGTTTAGGGCCCCTGGAAGCATGAAAATCACTTTAAACATGCTAATTTTAGCTCTAACACTGATGATCAACCTACAAATGTGAACTGACGTTCAAAAATAAAACATTTGAAAACGGACCATTTTCCACATTTCTGAAGCATGACGTAATGGGGGGGGGTGTTATCTCTTTTGTCAAAAATCAGCCGTTTTTGCTTGAACATTAAATGCCTCCAAATAGTATTTAATTCACTTCCCGAGCCCCTGGAAGCATGAAAATCACTTTAAACATGCTAATTTTAGCTCTAACACTGATGATCCACCTACAAATGTGAACTGACGTTCAAAAATAAAACATTTGAAAATGGACCATTTTCCACATTTCTGAAGCATGACGTAATGGGGGGGGTGTTATCTCTTTTGTCAAAAATCAGCCGTTTTTGCTTGAACATTAAATGCCTCCAAATAGTATTTAATTCACTTCCCGAGCCCCTGGAAGCATGAAAATCACTTTAAACATGCTAATTTTAGGTCTAACACTGATGATCAACCTACAAATGTGAACTGACGTTCAAAAATAAAACATTTGAAAACGGACCATTTTCCACATTTCTGAAGCATGACGTAATGGGGGGGTGTTATCTCTTTTGTCGAAAATCAGCCGTTTTTGCTTGAACATTAAAAGCCTCCAAATGGTATTTAATTAACTTCCCGGGGTGAAGAAATCCTTTTTGAGAACTCAGAGTGAGTAAATTGGCCATTTTCATGCACTTTTAACCATTCCATAAATCTTGTGTTTAGGGCCCCTGGAAGCATGAAAATCACTTTAAACATGCTAATTTTAGCTCTAACACTGATGATCAACCTACAAATGTGAACTGACGTTCAAAAATAAAACATTTGAAAACGGACCATTTTCCACATTTCTGAAGCATGACGTAATGGGGGGGGGTGTTATCTCTTTTGTCAAAAATCAGCCGTTTTTGCTTGAACATTAAATGCCTCCAAATAGTATTTAATTCACTTCCCGAGCCCCTGGAAGCATGAAAATCACTTTAAACATGCTAATTTTAGCTCTAACACTGATGATCCACCTACAAATGTGAACTGACGTTCAAAAATAAAACATTTGAAAATGGACCATTTTCCACATTTCTGAAGCATGACGTAATGGGGGGGGGGGTGTTATCTCTTTTGTCAAAAATCAGCCGTTTTTGCTTGAACATTAAATGCCTCCAAATAGTATTTAATTCACTTCCCGAGCCCCTGGAAGCATGAAAATCACTTTAAACATGCTAATTTTAGCTCTAACACTGATGATCAACCTACAAATGTGAACTGACGTTCAAAAATAAAACATTTGAAAACGGACCATTTTCCACATTTCTGAAGCATGACGTAATGGGGGGGTGTTATCTCTTTTGTCGAAAATCAGCCGTTTTTGCTTGAACATTAAAAGCCTCCAAATGGTATTTAATTAACTTCCCGGGGTGAAGAAATCCTTTTTGAGAACTCAGAGTGAGTAAATTGGCCATTTTCATGCACTTTTAACCATTCCATAAATCTTATGTTTAGGGCCCCTGGTAGCATGAAAATCACTTTAAACATGCTAATTTTAGCTCTAACACTGATGATCAACCTACAAATGTGAACTGACGTTCAAAAATAAAACATTTGAAAACGGACCATTTTTCACATTTCTGAAGCATGACATAATGGGGGGGTGTTATCTCTTTTGTCAAAAATCAGCCGTTTTTGCTTGAACATTAAATTCCTCCAAATAGTATTTAATTCACTTCCCGAGCCCCTGGAAGCATGAAAATCACTTTAAACATGCTAATTTTAGCTCTAACACTGATGATCCACCTACAAATGTGAACTGACATTCAAAAATAAAACATTTGAAAACGGACCATTTTCCACATTTCTGAAGCATGACGTAATGGGGGGGTGTTATCTCTTTTGTCAAAAATCAGCCATTTTTGCTTGAACATTAAATGCCTCCAAATGGTATTTAATTAACTTCCCGGGGTGAAGAAACCCTTTTTGAGAACTCAGAGTGAGTAAATTGGCCATTTTCATGCACTTTTAACCATTCCATAAATCTTGTGTTTAGGGCCCCTGGAAGCATGAAAATCACTTTAAACATGCTAATTTTAGCTCTAACACTGATGATTCACCTACAAATGTGAACTGACGTTCAAAAATAAAACATTTGAAAACGGACCATTTTCCACATTTCTGAAGCATGACGTAATGGGGGGTGTTATCTCTTTTGTCAAAAATCAGCCGTTTTTGATTGAACATTAAATGCCTCCAAATAGTATTTAATTCACTTCCCGAGCCCCTGGAAGCATGAAAATCACTTTAAACATGCTAATTTTAGCTCTAACACTGATGATCCACCTACAAATGTGAACTGACGTTCAAAAATAAAACATTTGAAAACGGACCATTCTCGACATTTCTGAAGCATGACGTATTGGGGGGGTGTTATCTCTTTTGTCGAAAATCAGCCGTTTTTGCTTGAACATTAAATGCCTCCAAATGGTATTTAATTAACTTCCCGGGGTGAAGAAACCCTTTTTGAGAACTCAGAGTGAGTAAATTGGCCATTTTCATGCACTTTTAACCATTCCATAAATCTTGTGTTTAGGGCCCCTGGAAGCATGAAAATCACTTTAAACATGCTAATTTTAGCTCTAACACTGATGATCAACCTACAAATGTGAACTGACGTTCAAAAATAAAACATTTGAAAACGGACCATTTTCCACATTTCTGAAGCATGACATAATGGGGGGGTGTTATCTCTTTTGTCAAAAATCAGCCGTTTTTGCTTGAACATCAAATGCCTCCAAATAGTATTTAATTCACTTCCCGAGCCCCTGGAAGCATGAAAATCACTTTAAACATGCTAATTTTAGCTCTAACACTGATGATCCACCTACAAATGTGAACTGACGTTCAAAAATAAAACATTTGAAAATGGATAATTTTTCACATTTCTGAAGCATGACGTAATGGGGGGGTGTTATCTCTTTTGTCGAAAATCAGCCGTTTTTGCTTGAACATTAAATGCCTCCAAATGGTATTTAATTAACTTCCCGGGGTGAAGAAACCCTTTTTGAGAACTCAGAGTGAGTAAATTGGCCATTTTCATGCACTTTTAACCATTCCATAAATCTTGTGTTTAGGGCCCCTGGAAGCATGAAAATCACTTTAAACATGCTAATTTTAGCTCTAACACTAATGATCAACCTACAAATGTGAACTGACGTTCAAAAATAAAACATTTGAAAACGGACCATTTTCCACATTTCTGAAGCATGACGTAATGGGGGGGTGTTATCTCTTTTGTCAAAAATCAGCCGTTTTTGCTTGAACATTAAATGCCTCCAAATAGTATTTAATTCACTTCCCGAGCCCCTGGAAGCATGAAAATCACTTTAAACATGCTAATTTTAGCTCTAACACTGATGATCCACCTACAAATGTGAACTGACGTTCAAAAATAAAACATTTGAAAACGGACCATTTTCCACATTTCTGAAGCATGACGTAATGGGGGGGTGTTATCTCTTTTGTCGAAAATCAGCCGTTTTTGCTTGAACATTAAAAGCCTCCAAATGGTATTTAATTAACTTCCCGGGGTGAAGAAATCCTTTTTGAGAACTCAGAGTGAGTAAATTGGCCATTTTCATGCACTTTTAACCATTCCATAAATCTTATGTTTAGGGCCCCTGGTAGCATGAAAATCACTTTAAACATGCTAATTTTAGCTCTAACACTGATGATCAACCTACAAATGTGAACTGACGTTCAAAAATAAAACATTTGAAAACGGACCATTTTTCACATTTCTGAAGCATGACATAATGGGGGGGTGTTATCTCTTTTGTCAAAAATCAGCCGTTTTTGCTTGAACATTAAATTCCTCCAAATAGTATTTAATTCACTTCCCGAGCCCCTGGAAGCATGAAAATCACTTTAAACATGCTAATTTTAGCTCTAACACTGATGATCCACCTACAAATGTGAACTGACATTCAAAAATAAAACATTTGAAAACGGACCATTTTCCACATTTCTGAAGCATGACGTAATGGGGGGGTGTTATCTCTTTTGTCAAAAATCAGCCATTTTTGCTTGAACATTAAATGCCTCCAAATGGTATTTAATTAACTTCCCGGGGTGAAGAAACCCTTTTTGAGAACTCAGAGTGAGTAAATTGGCCATTTTCATGCACTTTTAACCATTCCATAAATCTTGTGTTTAGGGCCCCTGGAAGCATGAAAATCACTTTAAACATGCTAATTTTAGCTCTAACACTGATGATTCACCTACAAATGTGAACTGACGTTCAAAAATAAAACATTTGAAAACGGACCATTTTCCACATTTCTGAAGCATGACGTAATGGGGGGTGTTATCTCTTTTGTCAAAAATCAGCCGTTTTTGATTGAACATTAAATGCCTCCAAATAGTATTTAATTCACTTCCCGAGCCCCTGGAAGCATGAAAATCACTTTAAACATGCTAATTTTAGCTCTAACACTGATGATCCACCTACAAATGTGAACTGACGTTCAAAAATAAAACATTTGAAAACGGACCATTCTCGACATTTCTGAAGCATGACGTATTGGGGGGGTGTTATCTCTTTTGTCGAAAATCAGCCGTTTTTGCTTGAACATTAAATGCCTCCAAATGGTATTTAATTAACTTCCCGGGGTGAAGAAACCCTTTTTGAGAACTCAGAGTGAGTAAATTGGCCATTTTCATGCACTTTTAACCATTCCATAAATCTTGTGTTTAGGGCCCCTGGAAGCATGAAAATCACTTTAAACATGCTAATTTTAGCTCTAACACTGATGATCAACCTACAAATGTGAACTGACGTTCAAAAATAAAACATTTGAAAACGGACCATTTTCCACATTTCTGAAGCATGACATAATGGGGGGGTGTTATCTCTTTTGTCAAAAATCAGCCGTTTTTGCTTGAACATTAAATGCCTCCAAATAGTATTTAATTCACTTCCCGAGCCCCTGGAAGCATGAAAATCACTTTAAACATGCTAATTTTAGCTCTAACACTGATGATCCACCTACAAATGTGAACTGACGTTCAAAAATAAAACATTTGAAAATGGATAATTTTTCACATTTCTGAAGCATGACGTAATGGGGGGGTGTTATCTCTTTTGTCGAAAATCAGCCGTTTTTGCTTGAACATTAAATGCCTCCAAATGGTATTTAATTAACTTCCCGGGGTGAAGAAACCCTTTTTGAGAACTCAGAGTGAGTAAATTGGCCATTTTCATGCACTTTTAACCATTCCATAAATCTTGTGTTTAGGGCCCCTGGAAGCATGAAAATCACTTTAAACATGCTAATTTTAGCTCTAACACTAATGATCAACCTACAAATGTGAACTGACGTTCAAAAATAAAACATTTGAAAACGGACCATTTTCCACATTTCTGAAGCATGACGTAATGGGGGGGTGTTATCTCTTTTGTCAAAAATCAGCCGTTTTTGCTTGAACATTAAATGCCTCCAAATAGTATTTAATTCACTTCCCGAGCCCCTGGAAGCATGAAAATCACTTTAAACATGCTAATTTTAGCTCTAACACTGATGATCCACCTACAAATGTGAACTGACGTTCAAAAATAAAACATTTGAAAATGGATAATTTTTCACATTTCTGAAGCATGACGTAATGGGGGGGGTGTTATCTCTTTTGTCGAAAATCAGCCGTTTTTGCTTGAACATTAAATGCCTCCAAATGGTATTTAATTAACTTCCCGGGGTGAAGAAACCCTTTTTGAGAACTCAGAGTGAGTAAATTGGCCATTTTCATGCACTTTTAACCATTCCATAAATCTTGTGTTTAGGGCCCCTGGAAGCATGAAAATCACTTTAAACATGCTAATTTTAGCTCTAACACTAATGATCAACCTACAAATGTGAACTGACGTTCAAAAATAAAACATTTGAAAACGGACCATTTTCCACATTTCTGAAGCATGACGTAATGGGGGGGTGTTATCTCTTTTGTCAAAAATCAGCCGTTTTTGCTTGAACATTAAATGCCTCCAAATAGTATTTAATTCACTTCCCGAGCCCCTGGAAGCATGAAAATCACTTTAAACATGCTAATTTTAGCTCTAACACTGATGATCAACCTACAAATGTGAACTGACGTTCAAAAATAAAACATTTGAAAACGGACCATTTTCCACATTTCTGAAGCATGACGTAATGGGGGGGTGTTATCTCTTTTGTCGAAAATCAGCCGTTTTTGCTTGAACATTAAAAGCCTCCAAATGGTATTTAATTAACTTCCCGGGGTGAAGAAATCCTTTTTGAGAACTCAGAGTGAGTAAATTGGCCATTTTCATGCACTTTTAACCATTCCATAAATCTTATGTTTAGGGCCCCTGGTAGCATGAAAATCACTTTAAACATGCTAATGTTAGCTCTAACACTGATGATCAACCTACAAATGTGAACTGACGTTCAAAAATAAAACATTTGAAAACGGACCATTTTTCACATTTCTGAAGCATGACATAATGGGGGGGTGTTATCTCTTTTGTCAAAAATCAGCCGTTTTTGCTTGAACATTAAATTCCTCCAAATAGTATTTAATTCACTTCCCGAGCCCCTGGAAGCATGAAAATCACTTTAAACATGCTAATTTTAGCTCTAACACTGATGATCCACCTACAAATGTGAACTGACATTCAAAAATAAAACATTTGAAAACGGACCATTTTCCACATTTCTGAAGCATGACGTAATGGGGGGGTGTTATCTCTTTTGTCAAAAATCAGCCGTTTTTGCTTGAACATTAAATGCCTCCAAATGGTATTTAATTAACTTCCCGGGGTGAAGAAACCCTTTTTGAGAACTCAGAGTGAGTAAATTGGCCATTTTCATGCACTTTTAACCATTCCATAAATCTTGTGTTTAGGGCCCCTGGAAGCATGAAAATCACTTTAAACATGCTAATTTTAGCTCTAACACTGATGATTCACCTACAAATGTGAACTGACGTTCAAAAATAAAACATTTGAAAACGGACCATTTTCCACATTTCTGAAGCATGACGTAATGGGGGGTGTTATCTCTTTTGTCAAAAATCAGCCGTTTTTGATTGAACATTAAATGCCTCCAAATAGTATTTAATTCACTTCCCGAGCCCCTGGAAGCATGAAAATCACTTTAAACATGCTAATTTTAGCTCTAACACTGATGATCCACCTACAAATGTGAACTGACGTTCAAAAATAAAACATTTGAAAACGGACCATTCTCGACATTTCTGAAGCATGACGTATTGGGGGGGTGTTATCTCTTTTGTCGAAAATCAGCCGTTTTTGCTTGAACATTAAATGCCTCCAAATGGTATTTAATTAACTTCCCGGGGTGAAGAAACCCTTTTTGAGAACTCAGAGTGAGTAAATTGGCCATTTTCATGCACTTTTAACCATTCCATAAATCTTGTGTTTAGGGCCCCTGGAAGCATGAAAATCACTTTAAACATGCTAATTTTAGCTCTAACACTGATGATCAACCTACAAATGTGAACTGACGTTCAAAAATAAAACATTTGAAAACGGACCATTTTCCACATTTCTGAAGCATGACGTAATGGGGGGGTGTTATCTCTTTTGTCAAAAATCAGCCGTTTTTGCTTGAACATTAAATGCCTCCAAATGGTTTTTAATTCACTTCCCGAGCCCCTGGAAGCATGAAAATCACTTTAAACATGCTAATTTTAGCTCTAACACTGATGATCCACCTACAAATGTGAACCGACGTTCAAAAATAAAACATTTGAAAACGGATCATTTTCCACATTACTGAAGCATGACGTAATGGGGGGGTGTTATCTCTTTTGTCGAAAATCAGCCGTTTTTGCTTGAACATTAAATGCTTCCAAATGGTATTTAATTAACTTCCCAGGGTGAAGAAACCTTTTTTGAGAACTCAGAGTGAGTAAATTGGCCATTTTCATGCACTTTAAACCGTTCCATAAATCTTGTGTTTAGGGCCCCTGGAAGCATGAAAATCACTTTAAACATGCTAATTTTTAGCTCTAACACTGATGATTCACCTACAAATGTGAACTGACGTTCAAAAATAAAACATTTGAAAACGGAACATTTTCCACATTTCTGAAGCATGACGTAATGGGGGGTGTTATCTCTTTTGTCAAAAATCAGCCGTTTTTGATTGAACATTAAATGCCTCCAAATAGTATTTAATTCACTTCCCGAGCCCCTGGTAGCATGAAAATCACTTTAAACATGCTAATTTTAGCTCTAACACTGATGATCCACCTACAAATGTGAACTGACGTTCAAAAATAAAACATTTGAAAACGGACCATTCTCCACACTTCTGAAGCATGACGTAATGGGGGGGTGTTATCTCTTTTGTAGAAAATCAGCCGTTTTTGCTTGAACATTAAATGCCTCCAAATGGTATTTAATTAACTTCCCGGGGTGAAGAAACCCTTTTTGAGAACTCAGAGTGAGTAAATTGGCCATTTTCATGCACTTTTAACCATTCCATAAATCTTGTGTTTAGGGCCCCTGGAAGCATGAAAATCACTTTAAACATGCTAATTTTAGCTCTAACACTGATGATCAACCTACAAATGTGAACTGACGTTCAAAAATAAAACATTTGAAAACGGACCATTTTCCACATTTCTGAAGCATGACGTAATGGGGGGGTGTTATCTCTTTTGTCAAAAATCAGCCGTTTTTGCTTGAACATTAAATGCCTCCAAATAGTATTTAATTCACTTCCCGAGCCCCTGGAAGCATGAAAATCACTTTAAACATGCTAATTTTAGCTCTAACACTGATGATCCACCTACAAATGTGAACTGACGTTCAAAAATAAAACATTTGAAAATGGATAATTTTTCACATTTCTGAAGCATGACGTAATGGGGGGGTGTTATCTCTTTTGTCAAAAATCAGCCGTTTTTGCTTGAACATTAAATTCCTCCAAATAGTATTTAATTCACTTCCTGAGCCCCTGGAAGCATGAAAATCACTTTAAACATGCTAATTTTAGCTCTAACACTGATGATCCACCTACAAATGTGAACTGACATTCAAAAATAAAACATTTGAAAACGGACCATTTTCCACATTTCTGAAGCATGACGTAATGGGGGGGTGTTATCTCTTTTGTCAAAAATCAGCCGTTTTTGCTTGAACATTAAATGCCTCCAAATGGTATTTAATTAACTTCCCGGGGTGAAGAAACCCTTTTTGAGAACTCAGAGTGAGTAAATTGGCCATTTTCATGCACTTTTAACCATTCCATAAATCTTGTGTTTAGAGCCCCTGGAAGCATGAAAATCACTTTAAACATGCTAATTTTAGCTCTAACACTGATGATCAACCTACAAATGTGAACTGACGTTCAAAAATGAAACATTTGAAAACAGACCATTTTCCACATTTCTGAAGCATGACGTAATGGGGGGGTGTTATCTCTTTTGTCGAAAATCAGCCGTTTTTGCTTGAACATTAAAAGCCTCCAAATGGTATTTAATTAACTTCCCGGGGTGAAGAAATCCTTTTTGAGAACTCAGAGTGAGTAAATTGGCCATTTTCATGCACTTTTACCCATTCCATAAATCTTGTGTTTAGGGCCCCTGGTAGCATGAAAATCCCTTTAAACATGCTAATTTTAGCTCTAACACTGATGATCAACCTATAAATGTGAACTGACGTTCAAAAATAAAACATTTGAAAACGGACCATTTTTCACATTTCTGAAGCATGACGTAATGGGGGGGTGTTATCTCTTTTGTCAAAAATCAGCCGTTTTTGCTTGAAAATTAAATTCCTCCAAATAGTATTTAATTCACTTCCCGAGCCCCTGGAAGCATGAAAATCACTTTAAACATGCTAATTTTAGCTCTAACACTGATGATCCACCTACAAATGTGAACTGACATTCAAAAATAAAACATTTGAAAACGGACCATTTTCCACATTTCTGAAGCATGACGTAATGGGGGGGTGTTATCTCTTTTGTCAAAAATCAGCCGTTTTTGCTTGAACATTAAATGCCTCCAAATGGTATTTAATTAACTTCCCGGGGTGAAGAAACCCTTTTTGAGAACTCAGAGTGAGTAAACTGGCCATTTTCATGCACTTTTAACCATTCCATAAATCTTGTGTTTAGGGCCCCTGGAAGCATGAAAATCACTTTAAACATGCTAATTTTAGCTCTAACACTGATGATTCACCTACAAATGTGAACTGACGTTCAAAAATAAAACATTTGAAAACGGACCATTTTCCACATTTCTGAAGCATGACGTAATGGGGGGGTGTTATCTCTTTTGTCAAAAATCAGCCATTTTTGCTTGAACATTAAATGCCTCCAAATAGTATTTAATTCACTTCCCGAGCCCCTGGAAGCATGAAAATCACTTTAAACATGCTAATTTTAGCTCTAACACTGATGATCAACCTACAAATGTGAACTGACGTTCAAAAATAAAACATTTGAAAACGGACCATTTTCCACATTTCTGAAGCATGACGTAATGGGGGGGTGTTATCTCTTTTGTCAAAAATCAGCTGTTTTTGCTTGAACATTAAATTCCTCCAAATAGTATTTAATTCACTTCCTGAGCCCCTGGAAGCATGAAAATCACTTTAAACATGCTAATTTTAGTTCTAACACTGATGATCAACCTACAAATGTGAACTGACGTTCAAAAATAAAACATTTGAAAACGGACCATTTTAAACATTTCTGAAGCATGACGTAATGGGGGGGTGTTATCTCTTTTGTCGAAAATCAGCCGTTTTTGCTTGAACATTAAAAGCCTCCAAATGGTATTTAATTAACTTCCCGGGGTGAAGAAATCCTTTTTGAGAATTCAGAGTGAGTAAATTGGCCATTTTCATGCACTTTTAACCATTCCATAAATCTTGTGTTTAAGGCCCCTGGTAGCATGAAAATCACTTTAAACATGCTAATTTTAGCTCTAACACTGATGATCAACCTACAAATGTGAACTGACGTTCAAAAATAAAACATTTGAAAACGGACCATTTTTCACATTTCTGAAGCATGACGTAATGGGGGGGTGTTATCTCTTTTGTCAAAAATCAGCCGTTTTTGCTTGAACATTAAATTCCTCCAAATAGTATTTAATTCACTTCCCGAGCCCCTGGAAGCATGAAAATCACTTTAAACATGCTAATTTTAGCTCTAACACTGATGATCCACCTACAAATGTGAACTGACATTCAAAAATAAAACATTTGAAAATGGACCATTTTCCACATTTCTGAAGCATGACGTAATGGGGGGGGTGTTATCTCTTTTGTCGAAAATCAGCCGTTTTTGCTTGAACATTAAATGCCTCCAAATGGTATTTAATTAACTTCCCGGGGTGAAGAAACCCTTTTTGAGAACTCAGAGTGAGTAAATTGGCCATTTTCATGCACTTTTAACCATTCCATAAATCTTGTGTTTAGGGCCCCTGGAAGCATGAAAATCACTTTAAACATGCTAATTTTAGCTCTAACACTGATGATCAACCTACAAATGTGAACTGACGTTCAAAAATAAAACATTTGAAAACGGACCATTTTCCACATTTCTGAAGCATGACGTAATGGGGGGGTGTTATCTCTTTTGTCAAAAATCAGCCGTTTTTGCTTGAACATTAAATGCCTCCAAATAGTATTTAATTCACTTCCCGAGCCCCTGGAAGCATGAAAATCACTTTAAACATGCTAATTTTAGCTCTAACACTGATGATCAACCTACAAATGTGAACTGACGTTCAAAAATAAAACATTTGAAAACAGACTATTTTCCACATTTCTGAAGCATGACGTAATGGGGGGGTGTTATCTCTTTTGTCGAAAATCAGCCGTTTTTGCTTGAACATTAAAAGCCTCCAAATGGTATTTAATTAACTTCCCGGGGTGAAGAAATCTTTTTTGAGAACTCAGAGTGAGTAAATTGGCCATTTTCATGCACTTTTAACCATTCCATAAATCTTGTGTTTAGGGCCCCTGGTAGCATGAAAATCACTTTAAACATGCTAATTTTAGCTCTAACACTGATGATCAACCTACAAATGTGAACTGACGTTCAAAAATAAAACATTTGAAAACGGACCATTTTTCACATTTCTGAAGCATGACGTAATGGGGGGGTGTTATCTCTTTTGTCAAAAATCAGCCGTTTTTGCTTGAACATTAAATTCCTCCAAATAGTATTTAATTCACTTCCTGAGCCCCTGGAAGCATGAAAATCACTTTAAACATGCTAATTGTAGCTCTAACACTGATGATCCACCTACAAATGTGAACTGAGATTCAAAAATAAAACATTTGAAAACGGACCATTTTCCACATTTCTGAAGCATGACGTAATGGGGGGGTGTTATCTCTTTTGTCAAAAATCAGCAGTTTTTGCTTGAACATTAAATGCCTCCAAATGGTATTTAATTAACTTCCCGGGGTGAAGAAACCCTTTTTGAGAACTCAGAGTGAGTAAATTGGCCATTTTCATGCACTTTTAACCATTCCATAAATCTTGTGTTTAGGGCCCCTGGAAGCATGAAAATCACTTTAAACATGCTAATTTTAGCTCTAACACTGATGATTCACCTACAAATGTGAACTGACGTTCAAAAATAAAACATTTGAAAACGGACCATTTTCCACATTTCTGAAGCATGACGTAATGGGGGGGTGTTATCTCTTTTGTCAAAAATCAGCAATTTTTGCTTGAACATTAAATGCCTCCAAATAGTATTTAATTCACTTCCCGAGCCCCTGGAAGCATGAAAATCACTTTAAACATGCTAATTTTAGCTCTAACACTGATGATCAACCTACAAATGTGAACTGACGTTCAAAAATAAAACATTTGAAAACGGACCATTTTCCACATTTCTGAAGCATGACGTAATGGGGGGGTGTTATCTCTTTTGTCAAAAATCAGCTGTTTTTGCTTGAACATTAAATTCCTCCAAATAGTATTTAATTCACTTCCTGAGCCCCTGGAAGCATGAAAATCACTTTAAACATGCTAATTTTAGTTCTAACACTGATGATCAACCTACAAATGTGAACTGACGTTCAAAAATAAAACATTTGAAAACGGACCATTTTAAACATTTCTGAAGCATGACGTAATGGGGGGGTGTTATCTCTTTTGTCGAAAATCAGCCGTTTTTGCTTGAACATTAAAAGCCTCCAAATGGTATTTAATTAACTTCCCGGGGTGAAGAAATCCTTTTTGAGAATTCAGAGTGAGTAAATTGGCCATTTTCATGCACTTTTAACCATTCCATAAATCTTGTGTTTAAGGCCCCTGGTAGCATGAAAATCACTTTAAACATGCTAATTTTAGCTCTAACACTGATGATCAACCTACAAATGTGAACTGACGTTCAAAAATAAAACATTTGAAAACGGACCATTTTCCACATTTCTGAAGCATGACGTAATGGGGGGGTGTTATCTCTTTTGTCAAAAATCAGCCGTTTTTGCTTGAACATTAAATGCCTCCAAATAGTATTTAATTCACTTCCCGAGCCCCTGGAAGCATGAAAATACCTTTAAACATGCTAATTTTAGCTCTAACACTGATGATCAACCTACAAATGTGAACTGACATTCAAAAATAAAACATTTGAAAATGGACCATTTTCCACATTTCTGAAGCATGACGTAATGGGGGGGGGTGTTATCTCTTTTGTCGAAAATCAGCCGTTTTTGCTTGAACATTAAATGCCTCCAAATGGTATTTAATTAACTTCCCGGGGTGAAGAAACCCTTTTTGAGAACTCAGAGTGAGTAAATTGGCCATTTTCATGCACTTTTAACCATTCCATAAATCTTGTGTTTAGGGCCCCTGGTAGCATGAAAATCACTTTAAACATGCTAATTTTAGCTCTAACACTGATGATCAACCTACAAATGTGAACTGACGTTCAAAAATAAAACATTTGAAAACGGACCATTTTTCACATTTCTGAAGCATGACGTAATGGGGGGGTGTTATCTCTTTTGTCAAAAATCAGCCGTTTTTGCTTGAACATTAAATTCCTCCAAATAGTATTTAATTCACTTCCTGAGCCCCTGGAAGCATGAAAATCACTTTAAACATGCTAATTGTAGCTCTAACACTGATGATCCACCTACAAATGTGAACTGACATTCAAAAATAAAACATTTGAAAACGGACCATTTTCCACATTTCTGAAGCATGACGTAATGGGGGGGTGTTATCTCTTTTGTCAAAAATCAGCAGTTTTTGCTTGAACATTAAATGCCTCCAAATGGTATTTAATTAACTTCCCGGGGTGAAGAAACCCTTTTTGAGAACTCAGAGTGAGTAAATTGGCCATTTTCATGCACTTTTAACCATTCCATAAATCTTGTGTTTAGGGCCCCTGGTAGCATGAAAATCACTTTAAACATGCTAATTTTAGCTCTAACACTGATGATCAACCTACAAATGTGAACTGACGTTCAAAAATAAAACATTTGAAAACGGACCATTTTTCACATTTCTGAAGCATGACGTAATGGGGGGGTGTTATCTCTTTTGTCAAAAATCAGCCGTTTTTGCTTGAACATTAAATTCCTCCAAATAGTATTTAATTCACTTCCTGAGCCCCTGGAAGCATGAAAATCACTTTAAACATGCTAATTGTAGCTCTAACACTGATGATCCACCTACAAATGTGAACTGACATTCAAAAATAAAACATTTGAAAACGGACCATTTTCCACATTTCTGAAGCATGACGTAATGGGGGGGTGTTATCTCTTTTGTCAAAAATCAGCAGTTTTTGCTTGAACATTAAATGCCTCCAAATGGTATTTAATTAACTTCCCGGGGTGAAGAAACCCTTTTTGAGAACTCAGAGTGAGTAAATTGGCCATTTTCATGCACTTTTAACCATTCCATAAATCTTGTGTTTAGGGCCCCTGGTAGCATGAAAATCACTTTAAACATGCTAATTTTAGCTCTAACACTGATGATCAACCTACAAATGTGAACTGACGTTCAAAAATAAAACATTTGAAAACGGACCATTTTCCACATTTCTGAAGCATGACGTAATGGGGGGGTGTTATCTCTTTTGTCAAAAATCAGCCGTTTTTGCTTGAACATTAAATGCCTCCAAATAGTATTTAATTCACTTCCCGAGCCCCTGGAAGCATGAAAATCACTTTAAACATGCTAATTTTAGCTCTAACACTGATGATCAACCTACAAATGTGAACTGACGTTCAAAAATAAAACATTTGAAAACGGACCATTTTCCACATTTCTGAAGCATGACGTAATGGGGGGGTGTTATCTCTTTTGTCGAAAATCAGCCGTTTTTGCTTGAACATTAAAAGCCTCCAAATGGTATTTAATTAACTTCCCGGGGTGAAGAAATCCTTTTTGAGAACTCAGAGTGAGTAAATTGGCCATTTTCATGCACTTTTAACCATTCCATAAATCTTGTGTTTAGGGCCCCTGGTAGCATGAAAATCACTTTAAACATGCTAATTTTAGCTCTAACACTGATGATCAACCTACAAATGTGAACTGACGTTCAAACATAAAACATTTGAAAACGGACCATTTTTCACATTTCTGAAGCATGACGTAATGGGGGGGTGTTATCTCTTTTGTCAAAAATCAGCCGTTTTTGCTTGAACATTAAATTCCTCCAAATAGTATTTAATTCACTTCCCGAGCCCCTGGAAGCATGAAAATCACTTTAAACATGCTAATTTTAGCTCTAACACTGATGATCCACCTACAAATGTGAACTGACATTCAAACATAAAACATTTGAAAACTGACCATTTTCCACATTTCTGAAGCATGACGTAATGGGGGGGTGTTATCTCTTTTGTCAAAAATCAGCAGTTTTTGCTTGAACATTAAATGCCTCCAAATGGTATTTAATTAACTTCCCGGGGTGAAGAAACCCTTTTTGAGAACTCAGAGTGAGTAAATTGGCCATTTTCATGCACTTTTAACCATTCCATAAATCTTGTGTTTAGGGCCCCTGGAAGCATGAAAATCACTTTAAACATGCTAATTTTAGCTCTAACACTGATGATTCACCTACAAATGTGAACTGACGTTCAAAAATAAAACATTTGAAAACGGACCATTTTCCACATTTCTGAAGCATGACGTAATGGGGGGGTGTTATCTCTTTTGTCAAAAATCAGCCATTTTTGCTTGAACATTAAATGCCTCCAAATAGTATTTAATTCACTTCCCGAGCCCCTGGAAGCATGAAAATCACTTTAAACATGCTAATTTTAGCTCTAACACTGATGATCAACCTACAAATGTGAACTGACGTTCAAAAATAAAACATTTGAAAACGGACCATTTTCCACATTTCTGAAGCATGACGTAATGGGGGGGTGTTATCTCTTTTGTCAAAAATCAGCTGTTTTTGATTGAACATTAAATGCCTCCAAATAGTATTTAATTCACTTCCCGAGCCCCTGGAAGCATGAAAATCACTTTAAACATGCTAATTTTAGCTCTAACACTGATGATCCACCTACAAATGTGAACTGACGTTCAAAAATAAAACATTTGAAAACGGACCATTCTCCACATTTCTGAAGCATGACGTAATGGGGGGGTGTTATCTCTTTTGTCGAAAATCAGCCGTTTTTGCTTGAACATTAAATGCCTCCAAATGGTATTTAATTAACTTCCCGGGGTGAAGAAACCCTTTTTGAGAACTCAGAGTGAGTAAATTGGCCATTTTCATGCACTTTTAACCATTCCATAAATCTTGTGTTTAGGGCCCCTGGAAGCATGAAAATCACTTTAAACATGCTAATTTTAGCTCTAACACTGATGATCAACCTACAAATGTGAACTGACGTTCAAAAATAAAACATTTGAAAACGGACCATTTTCCACATTTCTGAAGCATGACGTAATGGGGGGGTGTTATCTCTTTTGTCAAAAATCAGCCGTTTTTGCTTGAACATTAAATGCCTCCAAATAGTATTTAATTCACTTCCCGAGCCCCTGGAAGCATGAAAATCACTTTAAACATGCTAATTTTAGCTCTAACACTGATGATCAACCTACAAATGTGAACTGACGTTCAAAAATAAAACATTTGAAAACGGACCATTTTCCACATTTCTGAAGCATGACGTAATGGGGGGGTGTTATCTCTTTTGTCGAAAATCAGCCGTTTTTGCTTGAACATTAAAAGCCTCCAAATGGTATTTAATTAACTTCCCGGGGTGAAGAAATCCTTTTTGAGAACTCAGAGTGAGTAAATTGGCCATTTTCATGCACTTTTAACCATTCCATAAATCTTGTGTTTAGGGCCCCTGGTAGCATGAAAATCACTTTAAACATGCTAATTTTAGCTCTAACACTGATGATCAACCTACAAATGTGAACTGACGTTCAAACATAAAACATTTGAAAACGGACCATTTTTCACATTTCTGAAGCATGACGTAATGGGGGGGTGTTATCTCTTTTGTCAAAAATCAGCCGTTTTTGCTTGAACATTAAATTCCTCCAAATAGTATTTAATTCACTTCCCGAGCCCCTGGAAGCATGAAAATCACTTTAAACATGCTAATTTTAGCTCTAACACTGATGATCCACCTACAAATGTGAACTGACATTCAAACATAAAACATTTGAAAACTGACCATTTTCCACATTTCTGAAGCATGACGTAATGGGGGGGTGTTATCTCTTTTGTCAAAAATCAGCAGTTTTTGCTTGAACATTAAATGCCTCCAAATGGTATTTAATTAACTTCCCGGGGTGAAGAAACCCTTTTTGAGAACTCAGAGTGAGTAAATTGGCCATTTTCATGCACTTTTAACCATTCCATAAATCTTGTGTTTAGGGCCCCTGGAAGCATGAAAATCACTTTAAACATGCTAATTTTAGCTCTAACACTGATGATTCACCTACAAATGTGAACTGACGTTCAAAAATAAAACATTTGAAAACGGACCATTTTCCACATTTCTGAAGCATGACGTAATGGGGGGGTGTTATCTCTTTTGTCAAAAATCAGCCATTTTTGCTTGAACATTAAATGCCTCCAAATAGTATTTAATTCACTTCCCGAGCCCCTGGAAGCATGAAAATCACTTTAAACATGCTAATTTTAGCTCTAACACTGATGATCAACCTACAAATGTGAACTGACGTTCAAAAATAAAACATTTGAAAACGGACCATTTTCCACATTTCTGAAGCATGACGTAATGGGGGGGTGTTATCTCTTTTGTCAAAAATCAGCTGTTTTTGATTGAACATTAAATGCCTCCAAATAGTATTTAATTCACTTCCCGAGCCCCTGGAAGCATGAAAATCACTTTAAACATGCTAATTTTAGCTCTAACACTGATGATCCACCTACAAATGTGAACTGACGTTCAAAAATAAAACATTTGAAAACGGACCATTCTCCACATTTCTGAAGCATGACGTAATGGGGGGGTGTTATCTCTTTTGTCGAAAATCAGCCGTTTTTGCTTGAACATTAAATGCCTCCAAATGGTATTTAATTAACTTCCCGGGGTGAAGAAACCCTTTTTGAGAACTCAGAGTGAGTAAATTGGCCATTTTCATGCACTTTTAACCATTCCATAAATCTTGTGTTTAGGGCCCCTGGAAGCATGAAAATCACTTTAAACATGCTAATTTTAGCTCTAACACTGATGATCAACCTACAAATGTGAACTGACGTTCAAAAATAAAACATTTGAAAACGGACCATTTTCCACATTTCTGAAGCATGACGTAATGGGGGGTGTTATCTCTTTTGTCAAAAATCAGCTGTTTTTGCTTGAACATTAAATGCCTCCAAATAGTATTTAATTCACTTCCCGAGCTCCTGGAAGCATGAAAATCCCTTTAAACATGCTAATTTTAGCTCTAACACTGATGATCCACCTACAAATGTGAACTGACGTTCAAAAATAAAACATTTGAAAACGGATCATTTTCCACATTTCTGAAGCATGACGTAATGGGGGGGTGTTATCTCTTTTGTCGAAAATCAGCCGTTTTTGCTTGAACATTAAATGCCTCCAAATGGTATTTAATTAACTTCCCGGGGTGCAGAAACCCTTTTTGAGAACTCAGAGTGAGTAAATTGGCCATTTTCATGCACTTTTAACCATTCCGTAAATCTTGTGTTTAGGGCCCCTGGAAGCATGAAAATCACTTTAAACATACTAATTTTAGCTCTAACACTGATGATCAACCTACAAATGTGAACTGACGTTCAAAAATAAAACATTTGAAAACGGACCATTTTTTACATTTCTGAAGCATGACGTAATGGGGGGGTGTTATCTCTTTTGTCAAAAATCAGCCGTTTTTGCTTGAACATTAAATTCCTCCAAATAGTATTTAATTCACTTCCTGAGCACCTGGAAGCATGAAAATCACTTTAAACATGCTAATTTTAGCTCTAACACTGATGATCCACCTACAAATGTGAACTGACGTTCAAAAATAAAACATTTGAAAACGGACCATTTCCCACATTTCTGAAGCATGACGTAATGGGGGGGTGTTATCTCTTTTGTCGAAAATCAGCCGTTTTTGCTTGAACATTCAAAGCCTCCAAATGGTATTTAATTAACTTCCCGGGGTGAAGAAATCCTTTTTGAGAACTCAGAGTGAGTAAATTGGCCATTTTCATGCACTTTTAACCATTCCATAAATCTTGTGTTTAGGGCCTCTGGTAGCATGAAAATCACTTTAAACATGCTAATTTTAGCTCTAACACTGATGATCAACCTACAAATGTGAACTGACGTTCAAAAATAAAACATTTGAAAACGGACCATTTTTCACATTTCTGAAGCATGACGTAATGGGGGGGTGTTATCTCTTTTGTCAAAAATCAGCCGTTGTTGCTTGAACATTAAATTCCTCCAAATAGTATTTAATTCACTTCCCGAGCCCCTGGAAGCATGAAAATCACTTTAACCACATGGCTGCTGGGCGTTTTCCCCCCCAGTGCTGGAAAATGCCATTTTAGTGGCACTATGACGAGCTCAGCTCGTCATCAGCACACGACACCCGTGGGTGATGATGAGCTGAGCTCGTCATCAGCATCGAAAGGGTTAAACATGCTAATTTTACCTCTAACACTGATGATCCACCTACAAATGTGAACTGACATTCAAAAATAAAACATTTGAAAACGGACCATTTTCCACATTTCTGAAGCATGACGTAATGGGGGGGGTGTTATCTCTTTTGTCGAAAATCACCCGTTTTTGCTTGAACATTAAATGCCTTCAAATGGTATTTAATTAACTTCCCGGGGTGAAGAAACCCTTTTTGAGAACTCAGAGTGAGTAAATTGGCCATTTTCATGCACTTTTAACCATTCCATAAATCTTGTGTTTAGGGCCCCTGGAAGCATGAAAATCACTTTAAACATGCTAATTTTAGCTCTAACACTGATGATCAACCTACAAATGTGAACTGACGTTCAAAAATAAAACATTTGAAAACGGACCATTTTCCACATTTCTGAAGCATGACGTAATGGGGGGGTGTTATCTCTTTTGTCAAAAATCTGCCGTTTTTCTTGAACATTAAAAGCCTCCAAATGGTATTTAATTAACTTCCCGGGGTGAAGAAATCCTTTTTGAGAACTCAGAGTGAGTAAATTGGCCATTTTCATGCACTTTTAACCATTCCATAAATCTTGTGTTTAGGGCCCCTGGTAGCATGAAAATCACTTTAAACATGCTAATTTTAGCTCTAACACTGATGATCAACCTACAAATGTGAACTGACGTTCAAAAATAAAACATTTGAAAACGGACCATTTTTCACATTTCTGAAGCATGACGTAATGGGGGGGTGTTATCTCTTTTGTCAAAAATCAGCCGTTTTTGCTTGAACATTAAATTCCTCCAAATAGTATTTAATTCACTTCCCGAGCCCCTGGAAGCATGAAAATCACTTTAACCACATGGCTGCTGGGCGTTTTCCCCCCCAGTGCTGGAAAATGCCATTTTAGTGGCACTATGACGAGCTCAGCTCGTCATCAGCACACGACACCCGTGGGTGATGATGAGCTGAGCTCGTCATCAGCATCGAAAGGGTTAAACATGCTAATTTTACCTCTAACACTGATGATCCACCTACAAATGTGAACTGACATTCAAAAATAAAACATTTGAAAACGGACCATTTTCCACATTTCTGAAGCATGACGTAATGGGGGGGTGTTATCTCTTTTGTCGAAAATCAGCCGTTTTTGCTTGAACATTAAATGCCTCCAAATAGTATGTAATTCACTTCCCGAGCCCCTGGAAGCATGAAAATCACTTTAAACATGCTAATTTTAGCTCTAACACTGATGATCCACCTACAAATGTGAACTGACGTTCAAAAATAAAACATTTGAAAACGGACCATTTTCCACATTTCTGAAGCATGATGTAATGGGGGGGTGTTATCTCTTTTGTCGAAAATCAGCCGTTTTTGCTTGAATATTAAATGCCTCCAAATGGTATTTAATTAACTTCCCGGGGCGAAGAAACCCTTTTTGAGAATTCAGAGTGAGTAAATTGGCCATTTTCATGCACTTTTAACCATTCCATTAATCTTGTGTTTAGGGCCCCTGGAAGCATGAAAATCACTTTAAACATGCTAATTTTAGCTCTAACACTGATGATCAACCTACAAATGTGAACTGACGTTCAAAAATAAAACATTTGAAAACGGACCATTTTCCACATTTCTGAAGCATGACGTAATGGGGGGGTGTTATCTCTTTTGTCAAAAATCAGCCGTTTTTGCTTGAACATTAAATGCCTCCAAATAGTATTTAATTCACTTCCCGAGCCCCTGGAAGCATGAAAATACCTTTAAACATGCTAATTTTAGCTCTAACACTGATGATCAACCTACAAATGTGAACTGACGTTCAAAAATAAAACATTTGAAAACGGACCATTTTCCACATTTCTGAAGCATGACCTAATGGGGGGGTATTATCTCTTTTGTCAAAAATCAGCCGTTTTTGATTGAACATTAAATGCCTCCAAATTGTATTTAATTCACTTCCCGAGCCCCTGGAAGCATGAAAATCACTTTAAACATGCTAATTTTAGCTCTAACACTGATGATCCACCTACAAATGTGAACTGACGTTCAAAAATAAAACATTTGAAAACAGACCATTTTCCACATTTCTGAAGCATGACGTAATGGGGGGGTGTTATCTCTTTTGTCGAAAATCAGCCATTTTTGCTTGAACATTAAAAGCCTCCAAATGGTATTTAATTAACTTCCCGGGGTGAAGAAATCCTTTTTGAGAACTCAGAGTGAGTAAATTGGCCATTTTCATGCACTTTTAACCATTCCATAAATCTTGTGTTTAAGGCCCCTGGTAGAATGAAAATCACTTTAAACATGCTAATTTTAGCTCTAACACTGATGATCAACCTACAAATGTGAACTGACGTTCAAAAATAAAACATTTGAAAACGGACCATTTTTCACATTTCTGAAGCATGACGTAATGGGGGGGTGTTATCTCTTTTGTCAAAAATCAGCCGTTTTTGCTTGAACATTAAATTCCTCCAAATAGTATTAAATTCACTTATCGAGCCCCTGGAAGCATGAAAATCACTTTAAACATGCTAATTTTAGCTCTAACACTGATGATCCACCTACAAATGTGAACTGACATTCAAAAATAAAACATTTGAAAATGGACCATTTTCCACATTTCTGAAGCATGACGTAATGGGGGGGTGTTATCTCTTTTGTCGAAAATCAGCCGTTTTTGCTTGAACATTAAAAGCCTCCAAATGGTATTTAATTAACTTCCCGGGGTGAAGAAACCCTTTTTGAGAACTCAGAGTGAGTAAATTGGCCATTTTCATGCACTTTTAACCATTCCATAAATCTTGTGTTTAGGGCCCCTGGAAGCATGAAAATCACTTTAAACATGCTAATTTTAGCTCTAACACTGATGATCAACCTACAAATGTGAACTGACGTTCAAAAATAAAACATTTGAAAACGGACCATTTTCCACATTTCTGAAGCATGACGTAATGGGGGGGTGTTATCTCTTTTGTCAAAAATCAGCCGTTTTTGCTTGAACATTAAATGCCTCCAAATAGTATTTAATTCACTTCCCGAGCCCCTGGAGCATGAAAATCACTTTAAACATGCTAATTTTAGCTCTAACACTGATGATCAACCTACAAATGTGAACTGACGTTCAAAAATAAAACATTTGAAAATGGACCATTTTCCACATTTCTGAAGCATGACGTAATGGGGGGGTGTTATCTCTTTTGTCGAAAATCAGCCGTTTTTGCTTGAACATTAAAAGCCTCCAAATGGTATTTAATTAACTTCCCGGGGTGAAGAAATCCTTTTTGAGAACTCAGAGTGAGTAAATTGGCCATTTTCATGCACTTTTAACCATTCCATAAATCTTGTGTTTAGGGCCCCTGGTAGCATGAAAATCACTTTAAACATGCTAATTTTAGCTCTAACACTGATGATCAACCTACAAATGTGAACTGACGTTCAAAAATAAAACATTTGAAAACGGACCATTTTTCACATTTCTGAAGCATGACGTAATGGGGGGGTGTTATCTCTTTTGTCAAAAATCAGCCGTTTTTGCTTGAACATTAAATTCCTCCAAATAGTATTTAATTCACTTCCCGAGCCCCTGGAAGCATGAAAATCACTTTAAACATGCTAATTTTAGCTCTAACACTGATGATCCACCTACAAATGTGAACTGACATTCAAAAATAAAACATTTGAAAACTGACCATTTTCCACATTTCTGAAGCATGACGTAATGGGGGGGTGTTATCTCTTTTGTCAAAAATCAGCAGTTTTTGCTTGAACATTAAATGCCTCCAAATGGTATTTAATTAACTTCCCGGGGTGAAGAAACCCTTTTTGAGAACTCAGAGTGAGTAAATTGGCCATTTTCATGCACTTTTAACCATTCCATAAATCTTGTGTTTAGGGCCCCTGGAAGCATGAAAATCACTTTAAACATGCTAATTTTAGCTCTAACACTGATGATTCACCTACAAATGTGAACTGACGTTCAAAAATAAAACATTTGAAAACGGACCATTTTCCACATTTCTGAAGCATGACGTAATGGGGGGGTGTTATCTCTTTTGTCGAAAATCACCCGTTTTTGCTTGAACATTAAATGCCTTCAAATGGTATTTAATTAACTTCCCGGGGTGAAGAAACCCTTTTTGAGAACTCAGAGTGAGTAAATTGGCCATTTTCATGCACTTTTAACCATTCCATAAATCTTGTGTTTAGGGCCCCTGGAAGCATGAAAATCACTTTAAACATGCTAATTTTAGCTCTAACACTGATGATCAACCTACAAATGTGAACTGACGTTCAAAAATAAAACATTTGAAAACGGACCATTTTCCACATTTCTGAAGCATGACGTAATGGGGGGGTGTTATCTCTTTTGTCAAAAATCAGCTGTTTTTGCTTGAACATTAAATGCCTCCAAATAGTATTTAATTCACTTCCCGAGCCCCTGGAAGCATGAAAATCCCTTTAAACATGCTAATTTTAGCTCTAACACTGATGATCCACCTACAAATGTGAACTGACGTTCAAAAATAAAACATTTGAAAACGGACCATTTTCCACATTTCTGAAGCATGACGTAATGGGGGGGTGTTATCTCTTTTGTCGGAAATCAGCCGTTTTTGCTTGAACATTAAAAGCCTCCAAATGGTATTTAATTAACTTCCCGGGTGAAGAAATCCTTTTTGAGAACTCAGAGTGAGTAAATTGGCCATTTTCATGCACTTTTAACCATTCCATAAATCTTGTGTTTAGGGCCCCTGGTAGCATGAAAATCACTTTAAACATGCTAATTTTAGCTCTAACACTGATGATCAACCTACAAATGTGAACTGACGTTCAAAAATAAAACATTTGAAAACGGACCATTTTTCACATTTCTGAAGCATGACGTAATGGGGGGGTGTTATCTCTTTTGTCAAAAATCAGCTGTTTTTGCTTGAACATTAAATTCCTCCAAATAGTATTTAATTCACTTCCCGAGCCCCTGGAAGCATGAAAATCACTTTAACCACATGGCTGCTGGGCGTTTTCCCCCCCAGTGCTGGAAAATGCCATTTTAGTGGCACTATGACGAGCTCAGCTCGTCATCAGCACACGACACCCGTGGGTGATGACGAGCTGAGCTCGTCATCAGCATCGAAAGGGTTAAACATGCTAATTTTACCTCTAACACTGATGATCCACCTACAAATGTGAACTGACATTCAAAAATAAAACATTTGAAAACGGACCATTTTCCACATTTCTGAAGCATGACGTAATGGGGGGGGTGTTATCTCTTTTGTCGAAAATCAGCCGTTTTTGCTTGAACATTAAATGCCTTCAAATGGTATTTAATTAACTTCCCGGGGTGAAGAAACCCTTTTTGAGAACTCAGAGTGAGTAAATTGGCCATTTTCATGCACTTTTAACCATTCCATAATTCTTGTGTTTAGGGCCCCTGGAAGCATGAAAATCACTTTAAACATGCTAATTTTAGCTCTAACACTGATGATCAACCTACAAATGTGAACTGACGTTCAAAAATAAAACATTTGAAAACGGACCATTTTCCACATTTCTGAAGCATGACGTAATGGGGGGGTGTTATCTCTTTTGTCAAAAATCAGCCGTTTTTGCTTGAACATTAAATGCCTCCAAATAGTATGTAATTCACTTCCCGAGCCCCTGGAAGCATGAAAATCACTTTAAACATGCTAATTTTAGCTCTAACACTGATGATCCACCTACAAATGTGAACTGACGTTCAAAAATAAAACATTTGAAAATGGACCATTTTCCACATTTCTGAAGCATGATGTAATGGGGGGGTGTTATCTCTTTTGTCGAAAATCAGCCGTTTTTGCTTGAATATTAAATGCCTCCAAATGGTATTTAATTAACTTCCCGGGGCGAAGAAACCCTTTTTGAGAACTCAGAGTGAGTAAATTGGCCATTTTCATGCACTTTTAACCATTCCATTAATCTTGTGTTTAGGGCCCCTGGAAGCATGAAAATCACTTTAAACATGCTAATTTTAGCTCTAACACTGATGATCAACCTACAAATGTGAACTGACGTTCAAAATTAAAACATTTGAAAACGGACCATTTTCCACATTTCTGAAGCATGACGTAATGGGGGGGTGTTATCTCTTTTGTCAAAAATCAGCCGTTTTTGCTTGAACATTAAATGCCTCCAAATAGTATTTAATTAACTTCCCGAGCCCCTGGAAGCATGAAAATACCTTTAAACATGCTAATTTTAGCTCTAACACTGATGATCAACCTACAAATGTGAACTGACGTTCAAAAATAAAACATTTGAAAACGGACCATTTTTCACATTTCTGAAGCATGACGTAATGGGGGGGTGTTATCTCTTTTGTCAAAAATCAGCCGTTTTTGCTTGAACATTAAATTCCGCCAAATAGTATTTAATTCACTTCCCGAGCCCCTGGAAGCATGAAAATCACTTTAAACATGCTAATTTTAGCTCTAACACTGATGATCCCCCTACAAATGTGAACTGACATTCAAAAATAAAACATTTGAAAACTGACCATTTTCCACATTTCTGAAGCATGACGTAATGGGGGGGTGTTATCTCTTTTGTCAAAAATCAGCAGTTTTTGCTTGAACATTAAATGCCTCCAAATGGTATTTAATTAACTTCCCGGGGTGAAGAAACCCTTTTTGAGAACTCAGAGTGAGTAAATTGGCCATTTTCATGCACTTTTAACCATTCCATAAATCTTGTGTTTAGGGCCCCTGGAAGCATGAAAATCACTTTAAACATGCTAATTTGAGCTCTAACACTGATGATTCACCTACAAATGTGAACTGACGTTCAAAAATAAAACATTTGAAAACGGACCATTTTCCACATTTCTGTAGCATGACGTAATGGGGGGGTGTTATCTCTTTTGTCAAAAATCAGCCATTTTTGCTTGAACATTAAATGCCTCCAAATAGTATTTAATTCACTTCCCGAGCCCCTAGAAGCATGAAAATCGCTTTAAACATGCTAATTTTAGCTCTAACACTGATGATCAACCTACAAATGTGAACTGACGTTCAAAAATAAAACATTTGAAAACGAACCATTTTCCACATTTCTGAAGCATGACGTAATGGGGGGGGTGTTATCTCTTTTGTCAAAAATCAGCTGTTTTTGATTGAACATTAAATGCCTCCAAATAGTATTTAATTCACTTCCCGAGCCCCTGGAAGCATGAAAATCACTTTAAACATGCTAATTTCAGCTCTAACATTGATGATCCACCTACAAATGTGAACTGACGTTCAAAAATAAAACATTTGAAAACAGACCATTCTCCACATTTCTGAAGCATGACGTAATGGGGGGGTGTTATCTCTTTTGTCGAAAATCAGCCGTTTTTGCTTGAACATTAAATGCCTCCAAATGGTATTTAATTAACTTCCCGGGGTGAAGAAACCCTTTTTGAGAACTCAGAGTGAGTAAATTGGCCATTTTCATGCACTTTTAACCATTCCATAAATCTTGTGTTTAGGGCCCCTGGTAGCATGAAAATCACTTTAAACATGCTAATTTTAGCTCTAACACTGATGATCAACCTACAAATGTGAACTGACGTTCAAAAATAAAACATTTGAAAACGGACCATTTTTCACATTTCTGAAGCATGACGTAATGGGGGGGTGTTATCTCTTTTGTCAAAAATCAGCCGTTTTTGCTTGAACATTAAATTCCTCCAAATAGTATTTAATTCACTTCCCGAGCCCCTGGAAGCATGAAAATCACTTTAACCACATGGCTGCTGGGCGTTTTCCCCCCCAGTGCTGGAAAATGCCATTTTAGTGGCACTATGACGAGCTCAGCTCGTCATCAGCACACGACACCCGTGGGTGATGACGAGCTGAGCTCGTCATCAGCATCGAAAGGGTTAAACATGCTAATTTTACCTCTAACACTGATGATCCACCTACAAATGTGAACTGACATTCAAAAACAAAACATTTGAAAACGGACCATTTTCCACATTTCTGAAGCATGACGTAATGGGGGGGGGGTGTTATCTCTTTTGTCGAAAATCAGCCGTTTTTGCTTGAACATTAAATGCCTTCAAATGGTATTTAATTAACTTCCCGGGGTGAAGAAACCCTTTTTGAGAACTCAGAGTGAGTAAATTGGCCATTTTCATGCACTTTTAACCATTCCATAATTCTTGTGTTTAGGGCCCCTGGAAGCATGAAAATCACTTTAAACATGCTAATTTTAGCTCTAACACTGATGATCAACCTACAAATGTGAACTGACGTTCAAAAATAAAACATTTGAAAACGGACCATTTTCCACATTTCTGAAGCATGACGTAATGGGGGGGTGTTATCTCTTTTGTCAAAAATCAGCCGTTTTTGCTTGAACATTAAATGCCTCCAAATAGTATGTAATTCACTTCCCGAGCCCCTGGAAGCATGAAAATCACTTTAAACATGCTAATTTTAGCTCTAACACTGATGATCCACCTACAAATGTGAACTGACGTTCAAAAATAAAACATTTGAAAACGGACCATTTTCCACATTTCTGAAGCATGATGTAATGGGGGGGTGTTATCTCTTTTGTCGAAAATCAGCCGTTTTTGCTTGAATATTAAATGCCTCCAAATGGTATTTAATTAACTTCCCGGGGCGAAGAAACCCTTTTTGAGAACTCAGAGTGAGTAAATTGGCCATTTTCATGCACTTTTAACCATTCCATTAATCTTGTGTTTAGGGCCCCTGGAAGCATGAAAATCACTTTAAACATGCTAATTTTAGCTCTAACACTGATGATCAACCTACAAATGTGAACTGACGTTCAAAATTAAAACATTTGAAAACGGACCATTTTCCACATTTCTGAAGCATGACGTAATGGGGGGGTGTTATCTCTTTTGTCAAAAATCAGCCGTTTTTGCTTGAACATTAAATGCCTCCAAATAGTATTTAATGAACTTCCCGAGCCCCTGGAAGCATGAAAATACCTTTAAACATGCTAATTTTAGCTCTAACACTGATGATCAACCTACAAATGTGAACTGACGTTCAAAAATAAAACATTTGAAAACGGACCATTTTTCACATTTCTGAAGCATGACGTAATGGGGGGGTGTTATCTCTTTTGTCAAAAATCAGCCGTTTTTGCTTGAACATTAAATTCCGCCAAATAGTATTTAATTCACTTCCCGAGCCCCTGGAAGCATGAAAATCACTTTAAACATGCTAATTTTAGCTCTAACACTGATGATCCCCCTACAAATGTGAACTGACATTCAAAAATAAAACATTTGAAAACTGACCATTTTCCACATTTCTGAAGCATGACGTAATGGGGGGGTGTTATCTCTTTTGTCAAAAATCAGCAGTTTTTGCTTGAACATTAAATGCCTCCAAATGGTATTTAATTAACTTCCCGGGGTGAAGAAACCCTTTTTGAGAACTCAGAGTGAGTAAATTGGCCATTTTCATGCACTTTTAACCATTCCATAAATCTTGTGTTTAGGGCCCCTGGAAGCATGAAAATCACTTTAAACATGCTAATTTGAGCTCTAACACTGATGATTCACCTACAAATGTGAACTGACGTTCAAAAATAAAACATTTGAAAACGGACCATTTTCCACATTTCTGAAGCATGACGTAATGGGGGGGTGTTATCTCTTTTGTCAAAAATCAGCCATTTTTGCTTGAACATTAAATGCCTCCAAATAGTATTTAATTCACTTCCCGAGCCCCTAGAAGCATGAAAATCGCTTTAAACATGCTAATTTTAGCTCTAACACTGATGATCAACCTACAAATGTGAACTGACGTTCAAAAATAAAACATTTGAAAACGGACCATTTTCCACATTTCTGAAGCATGACGTAATGGGGGGGGTGTTATCTCTTTTGTCAAAAATCAGCTGTTTTTGATTGAACATTAAATGCCTCCAAATAGTATTTAATTCACTTCCCGAGCCCCTGGAAGCATGAAAATCACTTTAAACATGCTAATTTCAGCTCTAACATTGATGATCCACCTACAAATGTGAACTGACGTTCAAAAATAAAACATTTGAAAACAGACCATTCTCCACATTTCTGAAGCATGACGTAATGGGGGGGTGTTATCTCTTTTGTCGAAAATCAGCCGTTTTTGCTTGAACATTAAATGCCTCCAAATGGTATTTAATTAACTTCCCGGGGTGAAGAAATCCTTTTTGAGAACTCAGAGTGAGTAAATTGGCCATTTTCATGCACTTTTAACCATTCCATAAATCTTGTGTTGAGGGCCCCTGGAAGCATGAAAATCACTTTAAACATGCTAATTTTAGCTCTAACACTGATGATCAACCTACAAATGTGAACTGACGTTCAAAAATAAAACATTTGAAAACGGACCATTTTCCACATTTCTGAAGCATGACGTAATGGGGGGTGTTATCTCTTTTGTCAAAAATCAGCTGTTTTTGCTTGAACAATAAATGCCTCCAAATAGTATTTAATTCACTTCCCGAGCTCCTGGAAGCATGAAAATCCCTTTAAACATGCTAATTTTAGCTCTAACACTGATGATCAACCTACAAATGTGAACTGACGTTCAAAAATAAAACATTTGAAAACGGACCATTTTCCACATTTCTGAAGCATGACGTAATGGGGGGGTGTTATCTCTTTTGTCGAAAATCAGCCGTTTTTGCTTGAACATTAAAAGCCTCCAAATGGTATTTAATTAACTTCCCGGGGTGAAGAAATCCTTTTTGAGAACTCAGAGTGAGTAAATTGGCCATTTTCATGCACTTTTAACCATTCCATAAATCTTGTGTTTAGGGCCCCTGGTAGCATGAAAATCACTTTAAACATGCTAATTTTAGCTCTAACACTGATGATCAACCTACAAATGTGAACTGACGTTCAAAAATAAAACATTTGAAAACGGACCATTTTTCACATTTCTGAAGCATGACGTAATGGGGGGGTGTTATCTCTTTTGTCAAAAATCAGCCGTTTTTGCTTGAACATTAAATTCCTCCAAATAGTATTTAATTCACTTCCTGAGCCCCTGGAAGCATGAAAATCACTTTAAACATGCTAATTGTAGCTCTAACACTGATGATCCACCTACAAATGTGAACTGACATTCAAAAATAAAACATTTGAAAACGGACCATTTTCCACATTTCTGAAGCATGACGTAATGGGGGGGTGTTATCTCTTTTGTCAAAAATCAGCAGTTTTTGCTTGAACATTAAATGCCTCCAAATGGTATTTAATTAACTTCCCGGGGTGAAGAAACCCTTTTTGAGAACTCAGAGTGAGTAAATTGGCCATTTTCATGCACTTTTAACCATTCCATAAATCTTGTGTTTAGGGCCCCTGGAAGCATGAAAATCACTTTAAACATGCTAATTTTAGCTCTAACACTGATGATTCACCTACAAATGTGAACTGACGTTCAAAAATAAAACATTTGAAAACGGACCATTTTCCACATTTCTGAAGCATGACGTAATGGAGGGGTGTTATCTCTTTTGTCAAAAATCAGCCATTTTTGCTTGAACATTAAATGCCTCCAAATAGTATTTAATTCACTTCCCGAGCCCCTGGAAGCATGAAAATCACTTTAAACATGCTAATTTTAGCTCTAACACTGATGATCAACCTACAAATGTGAACTGACGTTCAAAAATAAAACATTTGAAAACGGACCATTTTCCACATTTCTGAAGCATGACGTAATGGGGGGGTGTTATCTCTTTTGTCAATAATCAGCTGTTTTTGATTGAACATTAAATGCCTCCAAATAGTATTTAATTCACTTCCCGAGCCCCTGGAAGCATGAAAATCACTTTAAACATGCTAATTTTAGCTCTAACACTGATGATCCACCTACAAATGTGAACTGACGTTCAAAAATAAAACATTTGAAAACGGACCATTCTCCACATTTCTGAAGCATGACGTAATGGGGGGGTGTTATCTCTTTTGTCGAAAATCAGCCGTTTTTGCTTGAACATTAAATGCCTCCAAATAGTATTTAATTCACTTCCCGAGCCCCTGGAAGCATGAAAATCACTTTAAACATGCTAATTTTAGCTCTAACACTGATGATCCACCTACAAATGTGAACTGACGTTAAAAAATAAAACATTTGAAAACGGACCATTTTCCACATTTCTGAAGCATGACGTAATGGGGGGTGTTATCTCTTTTGTCAAAAATCAGCTGTTTTTGCTTGAACATTAAATGCCTCCAAATAGTATTTAATTCACTTCCCGAGCTCCTGGAAGCATGAAAATCCCTTTAAACATGCTAATTTTAGCTCTAACACTGATGATCCACCTACAAATGTGAACTGACGTTCAAAAATAAAACATTTGAAAACGGATCATTTTCCACATTTCTGAAGCATGACGTAATGGGGGGGTGTTATCTCTTTTGTCGAAAATCAGCCGTTTTTGCTTGAACATTAAATGCCTCCAAATGGTATTTAATTAACTTCCTGGGGTGAAGAAACCCTTTTTGAGAACTCAGAGTGAGTAAATTGGCCATTTTCATGCACTTTTAACCATTCCGTAAATCTTGTGTTTAGGGCCCCTGGAAGCATGAAAATCACTTTAAACATACTAATTTTAGCTCTAACACTGATGATCAACCTACAAATGTGAACTGACGTTCAAAAATAAAACATTTGAAAACGGACCATTTTTCACATTTCTGAAGCATGACGTAATGGGGGGTGTTATCTCTTTTGTCAAAAATCAGCCGTTTTTGCTTGAACATTAAAAGCCTCCAAATGGTATTTAATTAACTTCCCGGGGTGAAGAAATCCTTTTTGAGAACTCAGAGTGAGTAAATTGGCCATTTTCATGCACTTTTAACCATTCCATAAATCTTGTGTTTAGGGCCCCTGGTAGCATGAAAATCACTTTAAACATGCTAATTTTAGCTCTAACACTGATGATCAACCTACAAATGTGAACTGACGTTCAAAAATAAAACATTTGAAAACGGACCATTTTTCACATTTCTGAAGCATGACGTAATGGGGGGGTGTTATCTCTTTTGTCAAAAATCAGCCGTTTTTGCTTGAACATTAAATTCCTCCAAATAGTATTTAATTCACTTCCCGAGCCCCTGGAAGCATGAAAATCACTTTAACCACATGGCTGCTGGGCGTTTTCCCCCCCAGTGCTGGAAAATGCCATTTTAGTGGCACTATGACGAGCTCAGCTCGTCATCAGCACACGACACCCGTGGGTGATGACGAGCTGAGCTCGTCATCAGCATCGAAAGGGTTAAACATGCTAATTTTACCTCTAACACTGATGATCCACCTACAAATGTGAACTGACATTCAAAAATAAAACATTTGAAAACGGACCATTTTCCACATTTCTGAAGCATGACGTAATGGGGGGGTGTTATCTCTTTTGTCGAAAATCAGCCGTTTTTGCTTGAACATTAAATGCCTCCAAATAGTATGTAATTCACTTCCCGAGCCCCTGGAAGCATGAAAATCACTTTAAACATGCTAATTTTAGCTCTAACACTGATGATCCACCTACAAATGTGAACTGACGTTCAAAAATAAAACATTTGAAAACGGACCATTTTCCACATTTCTGAAGCATGATGTAATGGGGGGGTGTTATCTCTTTTGTCGAAAATCAGCCGTTTTTGCTTGAATATTAAATGCCTCCAAATGGTATTT
Organism: Lissotriton vulgaris; assembly: GCF_964263255.1. Classification (NCBI taxonomy): domain Eukaryota; kingdom Metazoa; phylum Chordata; class Amphibia; order Caudata; family Salamandridae; genus Lissotriton; species Lissotriton vulgaris. The sequence continues at coordinate 810,862 of NW_028252962.1, forward strand.
AATTAACTTCCCGGGGCGAAGAAACCCTTTTTGAGAATTCAGAGTGAGTAAATTGGCCATTTTCATGCACTTTTAACCATTCCATTAATCTTGTGTTTAGGGCCCCTGGAAGCATGAAAATCACTTTAAACATGCTAATTTTAGCTCTAACACTGATGATCAACCTAAAAATGTGAACTGACGTTCAAAAATAAAACATTTGAAAACGGACCATTTTCCACATTTCTGAAGCATGACCTAATGGGGGGGTATTATCTCTTTTGTCAAAAATCAGCCGTTTTTGATTGAACATTAAATGCCTCCAAATTGTATTTAATTCACTTCCCGAGCCCCTGGAAGCATGAAAATCACTTTAAACATGCTAATTTTAGCTCTAACACTGATGATCCACCTACAAATGTGAACTGACGTTCAAAAATAAAACATTTGAAAACAGACCATTCTCCACATTTCTGAAGCATGACGTAATGGGGGGGTGTTATCTCTTTTGTCGAAAATCAGCCGTTTTTGCTTGAACATTAAATGCCTCCAAATGGTATTTAATTAACTTCCCGGGGTGAAGAAACCCTTTTTGAGAACTCAGAGTGAGTAAATTGGCCATTTTCATGCACTTTTAACCATTCCATAAATCTTGTGTTTAGGGCCCCTGGAGGCATGAAAATCACTTTAAACATGCTAATTTTAGCTCTAACACTGATGATCAACCTACAAATGTGAACTGACGTTCAAAAATAAAACATTTGAAAACGGACCATTTTCCACATTTCTGAAGCATGACGTAATGGGGGGGTGTTATCTCTTTTGTCAAAAATCAGCTGTTTTTGCTTGAACATTAAATGCCTCCAAATAGTATTTAATTCACTTCCCGAGCCCCTGGAAGCATGAAAATCCCTTTAAACATGCTAATTTTAGCTCTAACACTGATGATCCACCTACAAATGTGAACTGACGTTCAAAAATAAAACATTTGAAAACGGACCATTTTCCACATTTCTGAAGCATGACGTAATGGGGGGGTGTTATCTCTTTTGTCGGAAATCAGCCGTTTTTGCTTGAACATTAAAAGCCTCCAAATGGTATTTAATTAACTTCCCGGGGTGAAGAAATCCTTTTTGAGAACTCAGAGTGAGTAAATTGGCCATTTTCATGCACTTTTAACCATTCCATAAATCTTGTGTTTAGGGCCCCTGGTAGCATGAAAATCACTTTAAACATGCTAATTTTAGCTCTAACACTGATGATCAACCTACAAATGTGAACTGACGTTCAAAAATAAAACATTTGAAAACGGACCATTTTTCACATTTCTGAAGCATGACGTAATGGGGGGGTGTTATCTCTTTTGTCAAAAATCAGCCGTTTTTGCTTGAACATTAAATTCCTCCAAATAGTATTTAAATCACTTCCCGAGCCCCTGGAAGCATGAAAATCACTTTAAACATGCAAATTTTAGTTCTAACACTGATGATCCACCTACAAATGTGAACTGACGTTCAAAAATAAAACATTTGAAAACAGACCATTTTCCACATTTCTGAAGCATGACGTAATGGGGGGGTGTTATCTCTTTTGTCGAAAATCAGCCGTTTTTGCTTGAACATTAAACGCCTCCAAATGGTATTTAATTAACTTCCCGGGGTGAAGAAATCCTTTTTGAGAACTCAGAGTGAGTAAATTGGCCATTTTCATGCACTTTTAACCAGTCCATAAATCTTGTGTTTAAGGCCCCTGGTAGAATGAAAATCACTTTAAACATGCTAATTTTAGCTCTAACACTGATGATCAACCTACAAATGTGAACTGACGTTCAAAAATAAAACATTTGAAAACGGACCATTTTTCACATTTCTGAAGCATGACGTAATGGGGGGGTGTTATCTCTTTTGTCAAAAATCAGCCGTTTTTGCTTTAACATTAAATTCCTCCAAATAGTATTAAATTCACTTATCGAGCCCCTGGAAGCATGAAAATCACTTTAAACATGCTAATTTTAGCTCTAACACTGATGATCCACCTACAAATGTGAACTGACATTCAAAAATAAAACATTTGAAAATGGACCATTTTCCACATTTCTGAAGCATGACGTAATGGGGGGGTGTTATCTCTTTTGTCGAAAATCAGCCGTTTTTGCTTGAACATTAAAAGCCTCCAAATGGTATTTAATTAACTTCCCGGGGTGAAGAAACCCTTTTTGAGAACTCAGAGTGAGTAAATTGGCCATTTTCATGCACTTTTAACCATTCCATAAATCTTGTGTTTAGGGCCCCTGGAAGCATGAAAATCACTTTAAACATGCTAATTTTAGCTCTAACACTGATGATCAACCTACAAATGTGAACTGACGTTCAAAAATAAAACATTTGAAAACGGACCATTTTCCACATTTCTGAAGCATGACGTAATGGGGGGGTGTTATCTCTTTTGTCAAAAATCAGCCGTTTTTGCTTGAACATTAAATGCCTCCAAATAGTATTTAATTCACTTCCCGAGCCCCTGGAAGCATGAAAATCACTTTAAACATGCTAATTTTAGCTCTAACACTGATGATCAGCCTACAAATGTGAACTGACGTTCAAAAATAAAACATTTGAAAACGGACCATTTTCCACATTTCTGAAGCATGACGTAATGGGGGGGTGTTATCTCTTTTGTCGAAAATCAGCCGTTTTTGCTTGAACATTAAAAGCCTCCAAATGGTATTTAATTAACTTCCCGGGGTGAAGAAATCCTTTTTGAGAACTCAGAGTGAGTAAATTGGCCATTTTCATGCACTTTTAACCATTCCATAAATCTTGTGTTTAGGGCCCCTGGTAGCATGAAAATCACTTTAAACATGCTAATTTTAGCTCTAACACTGATGATCAACCTACAAATGTGAACTGACGTTCAAAAATAAAACATTTGAAAACGGACCATTTTTCACATTTCTGAAGCATGACGTAATGGGGGGGTGTTATCTCTTTTGTCAAAAATCAGCCGTTTTTGCTTGAACATTAAATTCCTCCAAATAGTATTTAATTCACTTCCCGAGCCCCTGGAAGCATGAAAATCACTTTAAACATGCTAATTTTAGCTCTAACACTGATGATCCACCTACAAATGTGAACTGACATTCAAAAATAAAACATTTGAAAACTGACCATTTTCCACATTTCTGAAGCATGACGTAATGGGGGGGTGTTATCTCTTTTGTCAAAAATCAGCAGTTTTTGCTTGAACATTAAATGCCTCCAAATGGTATTTAATTAACTTCCCGGGGTGAAGAAACCCTTTTTGAGAACTCAGAGTGAGTAAATTGGCCATTTTCATGCACTTTTAACCATTCCATAAATCTTGTGTTTAGGGCCCCTGGAAGCATGAAAATCACTTTAAACATGCTAATTTTAGCTCTAACACTGATGATTCACCTACAAATGTGAACTGACGTTCAAAAATAAAACATTTGAAAACGGACCATTTTCCACATTTCTGAAGCATGACGTAATGGGGGGGTGTTATCTCTTTTGTCAAAAATCAGCCATTTTTGCTTGAACATTAAATGCCTCCAAATAGTATTTAATTCACTTCCCGAGCCCCTGGAAGCATGAAAATCACTTTAAACATGCTAATTTTAGCTCTAACACTGATGATCAACCTACAAATGTGAACTGACGTTCAAAAATAAAACATTTGAAAACGGACCATTTTTCACATTTCTGAAGCATGACGTAATGGGGGGGTGTTATCTCTTTTGTCAAAAATCAGCCGTTTTTGCTTGAACATTAAATTCCTCCAAATAGTATTTAATTCACTTCCCGAGCCCCTGGAAGCATGAAAATCACTTTAACCACATGGCTGCTGGGCGTTTTCCCCCCCAGTGCTGGAAAATGCCATTTTAGTGGCACTATGACGAGCTCAGCTCGTCATCAGCACACGACACCCGTGGGTGATGACGAGCTGAGCTCGTCATCAGCATCGAAAGGGTTAAACATGCTAATTTTACCTCTAACACTGATGATCCACCTACAAATGTGAACTGACATTCAAAAATAAAACATTTGAAAACGGACCATTTTCCACATTTCTGAAGCATGACGTAATGGGGGGGGTGTTATCTCTTTTGTCGAAAATCAGCCGTTTTTGCTTGAACATTAAATGCCTTCAAATGGTATTTAATTAACATCCCGGGGTGAAGAAACCCTTTTTGAGAACTCAGAGTGAGTAAATTGGCCATTTTCATGCACTTTTAACCATTCCATAATTCTTGTGTTTAGGGCCCCTGGAAGCATGAAAATCACTTTAAACATGCTAATTTTAGCTCTAACACTGATGATCAACCTACAAATGTGAACTGACGTTCAAAAATAAAACATTTGAAAACGGACCATTTTCCACATTTCTGAAGCATGACGTAATGGGGGGGTGTTATCTCTTTTGTCAAAAATCAGCCGTTTTTGCTTGAACATTAAATGCCTCCAAATAGTATGTAATTCACTTCCCGAGCCCCTGGAAGCATGAAAATCACTTTAAACATGCTAATTTTAGCTCTAACACTGATGATCCACCTACAAATGTGAACTGACGTTCAAAAATAAAACATTTGAAAACGGACCATTTTCCACATTTCTGAAGCATGATGTAATGGGGGGGTGTTATCTCTTTTGTCGAAAATCAGCCGTTTTTGCTTGAATATTTAAAACCTCCAAATGGTATTTAATTAACTTCCCGGGGCGAAGAAACCCTTTTTGAGAACTCAGAGTGAGTAAATTGGCCATTTTCATGCACTTTTAACCATTCCATTAATCTTGTGTTTAGGGCCCCTGGAAGCATGAAAATCACTTTAAACATGCTAATTTTAGCTCTAACACTGATGATCAACCTACAAATGTGAACTGACGTTCAAAATTAAAACATTTGAAAACGGACCATTTTCCACATTTCTGAAGCATGACGTAATGGGGGGGTGTTATCTCTTTTGTCAAAAATCAGCCGTTTTTGCTTGAACATTAAATGCCTCCAAATAGTATTTAATTCACTTCCCGAGCCCCTGGAAGCATGAAAATCACTTTAAACATGCTAATTTTAGCTCTAACACTGATGATCAACCTACAAATGTGAACTGACGTTCAAAAATAAAACATTTGAAAACGGACCATTTTCCACATTTCTGAAGCATGACGTAATGGGGGGGTGTTATCTCTTTTGTCGAAAATCAGCCGTTTTTGCTTGAACATTAAAAGCCTCCAAATGGTATTTAATTAACTTCCCGGGGTGAAGAAATCCTTTTTGAGAACTCAGAGTGAGTAAATTGGCCATTTTCATGCACTTTTAACCATTCCATAAATCTTGTGTTTAGGGCCCCTGGTAGCATGAAAATCACTTTAAACATGCTAATTTTAGCTCTAACACTGATGATCAACCTACAAATGTGAACTGACGTTCAAAAATAAAACATTTGAAAACGGACCATTTTTCACATTTCTGAAGCATGACGTAATGGGGGGGTGTTATCTCTTTTGTCAAAAATCAGCCGTTTTTGCTTGAACATTAAATTCCTCCAAATAGTATTTAATTCACTTCCCGAGCCCCTGGAAGCATGAAAATCACTTTAAACATGCTAATTTTAGCTCTAACACTGATGATCCACCTACAAATGTGAACTGACATTCAAAAATAAAACATTTGAAAACTGACCATTTTCCACATTTCTGAAGCATGACGTAATGGGGGGGTGTTATCTCTTTTGTCAAAAATCAGCAGTTTTTGCTTGAACATTAAATGCCTCCAAATGGTATTTAATTAACTTCCCGGGGTGAAGAAACCCTTTTTGAGAACTCAGAGTGAGTAAATTGGCCATTTTCATGCACTTTTAACCATTCCATAAATCTTGTGTTTAGGGCCCCTGGAAGCATGAAAATCACTTTAAACATGCTAATTTTAGCTCTAACACTGATGATTCACCTACAAATGTGAACTGACGTTCAAAAATAAAACATTTGAAAACGGACCATTTTCCACATTTCTGAAGCATGACGTAATGGGGGGGTGTTATCTCTTTTGTCAAAAATCAGCCATTTTTGCTTGAATATTAAATGCCTCCAAATAGTATTTAATTCACTTCCCGAGCCCCTGGAAGCATGAAAATCACTTTAAACATGCTAATTTTAGCTCTAACACTGATGATCAACCTACAAATGTGAACTGACGTTCAAAATTAAAACATTTGAAAACGGACCATTTTCCACATTTCTGAAGCATGACGTAATGGGGGGGTGTTATCTCTTTTGTCAAAAATCAGCTGTTTTTGATTGAACATTAAATGCCTCCAAATAGTATTTAATTCACTTCCCGAGCCCCTGGAAGCATGAAAATCACTTTAAACATGCTAATTTTAGCTCTAACACTGATGATCCACCTACAAATGTGAACTGACGTTCAAAAATAAAACATTTGAAAACGGATCATTTTCCACATTTCTGAAGCATGACGTAATGGGGGGGTGTTATCTCTTTTGTCGAAAATCAGCCGTTTTTGCTTGAACATTAAATGCCTCCAAATGGTATTTAATTAACTTCCCGGGGTGCAGAAACCCTTTTTGAGAACTCAGAGTGAGTAAATTGGCCATTTTCATGCACTTTTAACCATTCCGTAAATCTTGTGTTTAGGGCCCCTGGTAGCATGAAAATCACTTTAAACATGCTAATTTTAGCTCTAACACTGATGATCAACCTACAAATGTGAACTGACGTTCAAAAATAAAACATTTGAAAACGGACCATTTTTCACATTTCTGAAGCATGACGTAATGGGGGGGTGTTATCTCTTTTGTCAAAAATCAGCCGTTGTTGCTTGAACATTAAATTCCTCCAAATAGTATTTAATTCACTTCCCGAGCCCCTGGAAGCATGAAAATCACTTTAACCACATGGCTGCTGGGCGTTTTCCCCCCCAGTGCTGGAAAATGCCATTTTAGTGGCACTATGACGAGCTCAGCTCGTCATCAGCACACGACACCCGTGGGTGATGACGAGCTGAGCTCGTCATCAGCATCGAAAGGGTTAAACATGCTAATTTTACCTCTAACACTGATGATCCACCTACAAATGTGAACTGACATTCAAAAATAAAACATTTGAAAACGGACCATTTTCCACATTTCTGAAGCATGACGTAATGGGGGGGGGTGTTATCTCTTTTGTCGAAAATCAGCCGTTTTTGCTTGAACATTAAATGCCTTCAAATGGTATTTAATTAACTTCCCGGGGTGAAGAAACCCTTTTTGAGAACTCAGAGTGAGTAAATTGGCCATTTTCATGCACTTTTAACCATTCCATAAATCTTGTGTTTAGGGCCCCTGGAAGCATGAAAATCACTTTAAACATGCTAATTTTAGCTCTAACACTGATGATCAACCTACAAATGTGAACTGACGTTCAAAAATAAAACATTTGAAAACGGACCATTTTCCACATTTCTGAAGCATGACGTAATGGGGGGGTGTTATCTCTTTTGTCAAAAATCAGCTGTTTTTGCTTGAACATTAAATGCCTCCAAATAGTATTTAATTCACTTCCCGAGCCCCTGGAAGCATGAAAATCCCTTTAAACATGCTAATTTTAGCTCTAACACTGATGATCCACCTACAAATGTGAACTGACGTTCAAAAATAAAACATTTGAAAACGGACCATTTTCCACATTTCTGAAGCATGACGTAATGGGGGGGTGTTATCTCTTTTGTCGGAAATCAGCCGTTTTTGCTTGAACATTAAAAGCCTCCAAATGGTATTTAATTAACTTCCCGGGGTGAAGAAATCCTTTTTGAGAACTCAGAGTGAGTAAATTGGCCATTTTCATGCACTTTTAACCATTCCATAAATCTTGTGTTTAGGGCCCCTGGTAGCATGAAAATCACTTTAAACATGCTAATTTTAGCTCTAACACTGATGATCAACCTACAAATGTGAACTGACGTTCAAAAATAAAACATTTGAAAACGGACCATTTTTCACATTTCTGAAGCATGACGTAATGGGGGGGTGTTATCTCTTTTGTCAAAAATCAGCCGTTTTTGCTTGAACATTAAATTCCTCCAAATAGTATTTAATTCACTTCCCGAGCCCCTGGAAGCATGAAAATCACTTTAACCACATGGCTGCTGGGCGTTTTCCCCCCCAGTGCTGGAAAATGCCATTTTAGTGGCACTATGACGAGCTCAGCTCGTCATCAGCACACGACACCCGTGGGTGATGACGAGCTGAGCTCGTCATCAGCATCGAAAGGGTTAAACATGCTAATTTTACCTCTAACACTGATGATCCACCTACAAATGTGAACTGACATTCAAAAATAAAACATTTGAAAACGGACCATTTTCCACATTTCTGAAGCATGACGTAATGGAAGGGGTGTTATCTCTTTTGTCGAAAATCAGCCGTTTTTGCTTGAACATTAAATGCCTTCAAATGGTATTTAATTAACTTCCCGGGGTGAAGAAACCCTTTTTGAGAACTCAGAGTGAGTAAATTGGCCATTTTCATGCACTTTTACCCATTCCATAATTCTTGTGTTTAGGGCCCCTGGAAGCATGAAAATCACTTTAAACATGCTAATTTTAGCTCTAACACTGATGATCCACCTACAAATGTGAACTGACGTTCAAAAATAAAACATTTGAAAACGGACCATTTTCCACATTTCTGAAGCATGATGTAATGGGGGGGTGTCATCTCTTTTGTCGAAAATCAGCCGTTTTTGCTTGAATATTAAATGCCTCCAAATGGTATTTAATTAACTTCCCGGGGCGAAGAAACCCTTTTTGAGAACTCAGAGTGAGTAAATTGGCCATTTTCATGCACTTTTAACCATTCCATTAATCTTGTGTTTAGGGCCCCTGGAAGCATGAAAATCACTTTAAACATGCTAATTTTAGCTCTAACACTGATGATCAACCTACAAATGTGAACTGACGTTCAAAAGTAAAACATTTGAAAACGGACCATTTTCCACATTTCTGAAGCATGACGTAATGGGGGGGTGTTATCTCTTTTGTCAAAAATCAGCCGTTTTTGCTTGAACATTAAATGCCTCCAAATAGTATTTAATTAACTTCCCGAGCCCCTGGAAGCATGAAAATACCTTTAAACATGCTAATTTTAGCTCTAACACTGATGATCAACCTACAAATGTGAACTGACGTTCAAAAATAAAACATTTGAAAACGGACCATTTTTCACATTTCTGAAGCATGACGTAATGGGGGGGTGTTATCTCTTTTGTCAAAAATCAGCCGTTTTTGCTTGAACATTAAATTCCTCCAAATAGTATTTAATTCACTTCCCGAGCCCCTGGAAGCATGAAAATCCCTTTAAACATGCTAATTTTAGCTCTAACACTGATGATCCACCTACAAATGTGAACTGACGTTCAAAAATAAAACATTTGAAAACGGACCATTTTTCACATTTCTGAAGCATGACGTAATGGGGGGGTGTTATCTCTTTTGTCGGAAATCAGCCGTTTTTGCTTGAACATTAAAAGCCTCCAAATGGTATTTAATTAACTTCCCGGGGTGAAGAAATCCTTTTTGAGAACTCAGAGTGAGTAAATTGGCCATTTTCATGCACTTTTAACCATTCCATAAATCTTGTGTTTAGGGCCCCTGGTAGCATGAAAATCACTTTAAACATGCTAATTTTAGCTCTAACACTGATGATCAACCTACAAATGTGAACTGACGTTCAAAAATAAAACATTTGAAAACGGACCATTTTTCACATTTCTGAAGCATGACGTAATGGGGGGGTGTTATCTCTTTTGTCAAAAATCAGCCGTTTTTGCTTGAACATTAAATTCCTCCAAATAGTATTTAATTCACTTCCCGAGCCCCTGGAAGCATGAAAATCACTTTAACCACATGGCTGCTGGGCGTTTTCCCCCCCAGTGCTGGAAAATGCCATTTTAGTGGCACTATGACGAGCTCAGCTCGTCATCAGCACACGACACCCGTGGGTGATGACGAGCTGAGCTCGTCATCAGCATCGAAAGGGTTAAACATGCTAATTTTACCTCTAACACTGATGATCCACCTACAAATGTGAACTGACATTCAAAAATAAAACATTTGAAAACGGACCATTTTCCACATTTCTGAAGCATGACGTAATGGGGGGGGTGTTATCTCTTTTGTCGAAAATCAGCCGTTTTTGCTTGAACATTAAATGCCTTCAAATGGTATTTAATTAACATCCCGGGGTGAAGAAACCCTTTTTGAGAACTCAGAGTGAGTAAATTGGCCATTTTCATGCACTTTTAACCATTCCATAATTCTTGTGTTTAGGGCCCCTGGAAGCATGAAAATCACTTTAAACATGCTAATTTTAGCTCTAACACTGATGATCAACCTACAAATGTGAACTGACGTTCAAAAATAAAACATTTGAAAACGGACCATTTTCCACATTTCTGAAGCATGACGTAATGGGGGGGTGTTATCTCTTTTGTCAAAAATCAGCCGTTTTTGCTTGAACATTAAATGCCTCCAAATAGTATGTAATTCACTTCCCGAGCCCCTGGAAGCATGAAAATCACTTTAAACATGCTAATTTTAGCTCTAACACTGATGATCCACCTACAAATGTGAACTGACGTTCAAAAATAAAACATTTGAAAACGGACCATTTTCCACATTTCTGAAGCATGATGTAATGGGGGGGTGTTATCTCTTTTGTCGAAAATCAGCCGTTTTTGCTTGAATATTTAAAACCTCCAAATGGTATTTAATTAACTTCCCGGGGCGAAGAAACCCTTTTTGAGAACTCAGAGTGAGTAAATTGGCCATTTTCATGCACTTTTAACCATTCCATTAATCTTGTGTTTAGGGCCCCTGGAAGCATGAAAATCACTTTAAACATGCTAATTTTAGCTCTAACACTGATGATCAACCTACAAATGTGAACTGACGTTCAAAATTAAAACATTTGAAAACGGACCATTTTCCACATTTCTGAAGCATGACGTAATGGGGGGGTGTTATCTCTTTTGTCAAAAATCAGCCGTTTTTGCTTGAACATTAAATGCCTCCAAATAGTATTTAATTCACTTCCCGAGCCCCTGGAAGCATGAAAATCACTTTAAACATGCTAATTTTAGCTCTAACACTGATGATCAACCTACAAATGTGAACTGACGTTCAAAAATAAAACATTTGAAAACGGACCATTTTCCACATTTCTGAAGCATGACGTAATGGGGGGGTGTTATCTCTTTTGTCGAAAATCAGCCGTTTTTGCTTGAACATTAAAAGCCTCCAAATGGTATTTAATTAACTTCCCGGGGTGAAGAAATCCTTTTTGAGAACTCAGAGTGAGTAAATTGGCCATTTTCATGCACTTTTAACCATTCCATAAATCTTGTGTTTAGGGCCCCTGGTAGCATGAAAATCACTTTAAACATGCTAATTTTAGCTCTAACACTGATGATCAACCTACAAATGTGAACTGACGTTCAAAAATAAAACATTTGAAAACGGACCATTTTTCACATTTCTGAAGCATGACGTAATGGGGGGGTGTTATCTCTTTTGTCAAAAATCAGCCGTTTTTGCTTGAACATTAAATTCCTCCAAATAGTATTTAATTCACTTCCCGAGCCCCTGGAAGCATGAAAATCACTTTAAACATGCTAATTTTAGCTCTAACACTGATGATCCACCTACAAATGTGAACTGACATTCAAAAATAAAACATTTGAAAACTGACCATTTTCCACATTTCTGAAGCATGACGTAATGGGGGGGGTGTTATCTCTTTTGTCAAAAATCAGCAGTTTTTGCTTGAACATTAAATGCCTCCAAATGGTATTTAATTAACTTCCCGGGGTGAAGAAACCCTTTTTGAGAACTCAGAGTGAGTAAATTGGCCATTTTCATGCACTTTTAACCATTCCATAAATCTTGTGTTTAGGGCCCCTGGAAGCATGAAAATCACTTTAAACATGCTAATTTTAGCTCTAACACTGATGATTCACCTACAAATGTGAACTGACGTTCAAAAATAAAACATTTGAAAACGGACCATTTTCCACATTTCTGAAGCATGACGTAATGGGGGGGTGTTATCTCTTTTGTCAAAAATCAGCCATTTTTGCTTGAACATTAAATGCCTCCAAATAGTATTTAATTCACTTCCCGAGCCCCTGGAAGCATGAAAATCACTTTAAACATGCTAATTTTAGCTCTAACACTGATGATCAACCTACAAATGTGAACTGACGTTCAAAATTAAAACATTTGAAAACGGACCATTTTCCACATTTCTGAAGCATGACGTAATGGGGGGGTGTTATCTCTTTTGTCAAAAATCAGCTGTTTTTGATTGAACATTAAATGCCTCCAAATAGTATTTAATTCACTTCCCGAGCCCCTGGAAGCATGAAAATCACTTTAAACATGCTAATTTTAGCTCTAACACTGATGATCCACCTACAAATGTGAACTGACGTTCAAAAATAAAACATTTGAAAACGGATCATTTTCCACATTTCTGAAGCATGACGTAATGGGGGGGTGTTATCTCTTTTGTCGAAAATCAGCCGTTTTTGCTTGAACATTAAATGCCTCCAAATGGTATTTAATTAACTTCCCGGGGTGCAGAAACCCTTTTTGAGAACTCAGAGTGAGTAAATTGGCCATTTTCATGCACTTTTAACCATTCCGTAAATCTTGTGTTTAGGGCCCCTGGTAGCATGAAAATCACTTTAAACATGCTAATTTTAGCTCTAACACTGATGATCAACCTACAAATGTGAACTGACGTTCAAAAATAAAACATTTGAAAACGGACCATTTTTCACATTTCTGAAGCATGACGTAATGGGGGGGTGTTATCTCTTTTGTCAAAAATCAGCCGTTGTTGCTTGAACATTAAATTCCTCCAAATAGTATTTAATTCACTTCCCGAGCCCCTGGAAGCATGAAAATCACTTTAACCACATGGCTGCTGGGCGTTTTCCCCCCCAGTGCTGGAAAATGCCATTTTAGTGGCACTATGACGAGCTCAGCTCGTCATCAGCACACGACACCCGTGGGTGATGACGAGCTGAGCTCGTCATCAGCATCGAAAGGGTTAAACATGCTAATTTTACCTCTAACACTGATGATCCACCTACAAATGTGAACTGACATTCAAAAATAAAACATTTGAAAACGGACCATTTTCCACATTTCTGAAGCATGACGTAATGGGGGGGGTGTTATCTCTTTTGTCGAAAATCAGCCGTTTTTGCTTGAACATTAAATGCCTTCAAATGGTATTTAATTAACTTCCCGGGGTGAAGAAACCCTTTTTGAGAACTCAGAGTGAGTAAATTGGCCATTTTCATGCACTTTTAACCATTCCATAAATCTTGTGTTTAGGGCCCCTGGAAGCATGAAAATCACTTTAAACATGCTAATTTTAGCTCTAACACTGATGATCAACCTACAAATGTGAACTGACGTTCAAAAATAAAACATTTGAAAACGGACCATTTTCCACATTTCTGAAGCATGACGTAATGGGGGGGTGTTATCTCTTTTGTCAAAAATCAGCTGTTTTTGCTTGAACATTAAATGCCTCCAAATAGTATTTAATTCACTTCCCGAGCCCCTGGAAGCATGAAAATCCCTTTAAACATGCTAATTTTAGCTCTAACACTGATGATCCACCTACAAATGTGAACTGACGTTCAAAAATAAAACATTTGAAAACGGACCATTTTCCACATTTCTGAAGCATGACGTAATGGGGGGGTGTTATCTCTTTTGTCGGAAATCAGCCGTTTTTGCTTGAACATTAAAAGCCTCCAAATGGTATTTAATTAACTTCCCGGGGTGAAGAAATCCTTTTTGAGAACTCAGAGTGAGTAAATTGGCCATTTTCATGCACTTTTAACCATTCCATAAATCTTGTGTTTAGGGCCCCTGGTAGCATGAAAATCACTTTAAACATGCTAATTTTAGCTCTAACACTGATGATCAACCTACAAATGTGAACTGACGTTCAAAAATAAAACATTTGAAAACGGACCATTTTTCACATTTCTGAAGCATGACGTAATGGGGGGGTGTTATCTCTTTTGTCAAAAATCAGCCGTTTTTGCTTGAACATTAAATTCCTCCAAATAGTATTTAATTCACTTCCCGAGCCCCTGGAAGCATGAAAATCACTTTAACCACATGGCTGCTGGGCGTTTTCCCCCCCAGTGCTGGAAAATGCCATTTTAGTGGCACTATGACGAGCTCAGCTCGTCATCAGCACACGACACCCGTGGGTGATGACGAGCTGAGCTCGTCATCAGCATCGAAAGGGTTAAACATGCTAATTTTACCTCTAACACTGATGATCCACCTACAAATGTGAACTGACATTCAAAAATAAAACATTTGAAAACGGACCATTTTCCACATTTCTGAAGCATGACGTAATGGAAGGGGTGTTATCTCTTTTGTCGAAAATCAGCCGTTTTTGCTTGAACATTAAATGCCTTCAAATGGTATTTAATTAACTTCCCGGGGTGAAGAAACCCTTTTTGAGAACTCAGAGTGAGTAAATTGGCCATTTTCATGCACTTTTACCCATTCCATAATTCTTGTGTTTAGGGCCCCTGGAAGCATGAAAATCACTTTAAACATGCTAATTTTAGCTCTAACACTGATGATCCACCTACAAATGTGAACTGACGTTCAAAAATAAAACATTTGAAAACGGACCATTTTCCACATTTCTGAAGCATGATGTAATGGGGGGGTGTCATCTCTTTTGTCGAAAATCAGCCGTTTTTGCTTGAATATTAAATGCCTCCAAATGGTATTTAATTAACTTCCCGGGGCGAAGAAACCCTTTTTGAGAACTCAGAGTGAGTAAATTGGCCATTTTCATGCACTTTTAACCATTCCATTAATCTTGTGTTTAGGGCCCCTGGAAGCATGAAAATCACTTTAAACATGCTAATTTTAGCTCTAACACTGATGATCAACCTACAAATGTGAACTGACGTTCAAAAGTAAAACATTTGAAAACGGACCATTTTCCACATTTCTGAAGCATGACGTAATGGGGGGGTGTTATCTCTTTTGTCAAAAATCAGCCGTTTTTGCTTGAACATTAAATGCCTCCAAATAGTATTTAATTAACTTCCCGAGCCCCTGGAAGCATGAAAATACCTTTAAACATGCTAATTTTAGCTCTAACACTGATGATCAACCTACAAATGTGAACTGACGTTCAAAAATAAAACATTTGAAAACGGACCATTTTTCACATTTCTGAAGCATGACGTAATGGGGGGGTGTTATCTCTTTTGTCAAAAATCAGCCGTTTTTGCTTGAACATTAAATTCCTCCAAATAGTATTTAATTCACTTCCCGAGCCCCTGGAAGCATGAAAATCACTTTAAACATGCTAATTTTAGCTCTAACACTGATGATCCCCCTACAAATGTGAACTGACATTCAAAAATAAAACATTTGAAAACTGACCATTTTCCACATTTCTGAAGCATGACGTAATGGGGGGGTGTTATCTCTTTTGTCAAAAATCAGCAGTTTTTGCTTGAACATTAAATGCCTCCAAATGGTATTTAATTAACTTCCCGGGGTGAAGAAACCCTTTTTGAGAACTCAGAGTGAGTAAATTGGCCATTTTCATGCACTTTTAACCATTCCATAAATCTTGTGTTTAGGGCCCCTGGAAGTATGAAAATCACTTTAAACATGCTAATTTTAGCTCTAACACTGATGATTCACCTACAAATGTGAACTGACGTTCAAAAATAAAACATTTGAAAACGGACCATTTTCCACATTTCTGAAGCATGACGTAATGGGGGGGTGTTATCTCTTTTGTCAAAAATCAGCCATTTTTGCTTGAACATTAAATGCCTCCAAATAGTATTTAATTCACTTCCCGAGCCCCTGGAAGCATGAAAATCACTTTAAACATGCTAATTTTAGCTCTAACACTGATGATCAACCTACAAATGTGAACTGACGTTCAAAAATAAAACATTTGAAAACGGACCATTTTCCACATTTCTGAAGCATGACGTAATGGGGGGGTGTTATCTCTTTTGTCAAAAATCAGCTGTTTTTGATTGAACATTAAATGCCTCCAAATAGTATTTAATTCACTTCCCGAGCCCCTGGAAGCATGAAAATCACTTTAAACATGCTAATTTTAGCTCTAACACTGATGATCCACCTACAAATGTGAATGGAAAGGGGCGACCACTCGGTCCCCCCGAACGTATGGCGGAGTGCCTCGATCCCCCCGGGAAGCCATTTTTGGGCGGGAGGCGCGTCTCGGCTGGTATGCCCGAAGCGGCGTAGTCGGGGCGCGCTTTTTCCCGCCCTAGAGTGGGCTGGCCTAGACACTGACGCAGCCAGCCACGCCCTCGGGGCAGGCAGGGGCGGGTTTACGCCCGCCCTGAAGACGGATAAAAAGGGACGCAAGACCAGAAGACATCCTCTTGTTCTTGTGCTCTGAAGCTGCACCTCCTCGCTGCACGTGAGCTCGAGACAGAACGAAGAGCCAATTTTGAGCGTTTTGATCTTTCTTTTTGTCTTCCAGATACTTTGTCGGAAAGATGCCCAAGAAAGGCGCGAAGAGAATGACGTCTGACCAGATGGTTCGGGTCCTCATGAAAGAGATGTCCGAACTAAAGAAGCGGGTGGCGGAGCGAGACGGGGAGGGGGGATCGGGCGTCCATCGGCTGGAGCAGCTCCTGGAGGGAAAGCCAAGAGGCCAAGAAGGGGACCAGCCGGGGGAGACGTCCCGGTTCCCTGTACCCCGCTCGAGGCGCCAACCCCGGTACCGGTGGAGGGGAATCCGATTCCCGTCGTGGTCACCCCGACATCCACTGAGGATATGCCCCCCGAGCTGGCGGCACAGCTAGCAGCGTGGTTGGGCGACAGTAGCGAGGGCGCCACGGCTGCCGAGGCACAGGCGCTGATGAAACAGTTGCGCGAGAAACGAGATGCAGCCAAGGTGCCCGCGCCGGCTGCAGTGATAGACAAGCCGCAAGTGGCGGAAGCAGCGTCCGGTGCAGGTAAGCGGCCATTGCCGATCGCGAGGGATGAGTCAGCACCCTCTCGTAGAGAAAAATTGGGGCAACATGTTCCTTTGGCAATAAAGGAAAAGATTTGGGCGGGGGAGTATGTGAACATTTTCTCCTTGCTTGTCGATCATTATGAGGTGGAGCATGTTAAGGGTCAGAAGGATCTAATGCATCCGAGTGTTTGACGCGCAAAAATGGCCGCCTTTAAAGTGAATGAGAATATTGGCAATTGGGGCAATGCATGGGGAATTTTTACGTCAATTTTGGGGGAACGTAGGCCTGAGTTGCTTCCTGAGTTTCCAATCTATCAGTCACGAATTATGGGATACTCGACATCGCACCAAGGTAACCATTGGTTCTGTTATGATAACCTCTTCAGGAAGGCGAAGGAGCATAACAAAAGTTTAACCTGGGACTGTTATGATTCTTTGACATGGGATAAAATGAAAGAGTCAGGAATGTTGAAAATGCCGTTGGTGGGGAGCAATGTTGGCGAGTCCTCCCGCCAATATGCGGGGACCCCCTTTCGGTCAGGTACGGGTACCGACGATTACTCGAGACCTGCCGGCAATACAGGGAAAAGGGGTTTCTGCTTCAATTTCAACAAAGGTAAATGTACTAGGCCCCAGGGATCGTGTAAGTTCAAGCACGAATGTAGTGGTTGCGGGTCGTCCCATCCTGAGTCCTCGTGCAGAGCCAGAACGGGTGAGAATGGGGGTAGAGGAGGCGCCAAACAGGTCTAATGTAGTCCGAGGGGCGCCTTTACCAACCCCGATTGATACCTTGGCGATGATTCCCTGGCTCAGTGAATACCCAGATCGTACTTCTGCTGGGGTGCTGCGGAACGGTTTTTCATATGGTTTCCGCATCCCGGTAGGGGACTTTCAGGGTGTCGGGACGTGCAAAAATCAACTTTCCGTCTTGCAGCATACGACCGTAGTGCAGGATAAGATCCGGAAAGAGGTTATCCGAGGTCGGGTCGCCGGCCCGTTTAGTGTACCCCCGGTACAGAATTTTGTCTGTTCTCCTTTAGGGGTGGTCCCCAAGAAGGACCCAGGTGAGTTTCGATTGATTCATAATTTGTCAGCTCTGACAGTCTGCACTGATGATCCACCTACAAATGTGAACTGACGTTCAAAAATAAAACATTTGAAAACAGACCATTCTCCACATTTCTGAAGCATGACGTAATGGGGGGGTGTTATCTCTTTTGTCGAAAATCAGCCGTTTTTGCTTGAACATTAAATGCCTCCAAATGGTATTTAATTAACTTCCCGGGGTGAAGAAACCCTTTTTGAGAACTCAGAGTGAGTAAATTGGCCATTTTCATGCACTTTTAACCATTCCATAAATCTTGTGTTTAGGGCCCCTGGAAGCATGAAAATCACTTTAAACATGCTAATTTTAGCTCTAACACAGATGATCAACCTACAAATGTGAACTGACGTTCAAAAATAAAACATTTGAAAACGGACCATTTTCCACATTTCTGAAGCATGACGTAATGGGGGGTGTTATCTCTTTTGTCAAAAATCAGCTGTTTTTGCTTGAACATTAAATGCCTCCAAATAGTATTTAATTCACTTCCCGAGCTCCTGGAAGCATGAAAATCCCTTTAAACATGCTAATTTTAGCTCTAACACTGATGATCCACCTACAAATGTGAACTGACGTTCAAAAATAAAACATTTGAAAACGGATAATTTTCCACATTTCTGAAGCATGACGTAATGGGGGGGTGTTATCTCTTTTGTCGAAAATCGGCCGTTTTTGCTTGAACATTAAATGCCTCCAAATGGTATTTAATTAACTTCCCGGGGTGCAGAACCCCTTTTTGAGAACTCAGAGTGAGTAAATTGGCCATTTTCATGCACTTTTAACCATTCGGTAAATCTTGTGTTTAGGGCCCCTGGAAGCATGAAAATCACTTTAAACATACTAATTTTAGCTCTAACACTGATGATCAACCTACAAATGTGAACTGACGTTCAAAAATAAATATTTGAAAACGGACCATTTTTCACATTTCTGAAGCATGACGTAATGGGGGGGTGTTATCTCTTTTGTCAAAAATCAGCCGTTTTTGCTTGAACATTAAATTCCTCCAAATAGTATTTAATTCACTTCCTGAGCCCCTGGAAGCATGAAAATCACTTTAAACATGCTAATTTTAGCTCTAACACTGATGATCCACCTACAAATGTGAACTGACGTTCAAAAATAAAACATTTGAAAACGGACCATTTTCCACATTTCTGAAGCATGACGTAATGGGGGGTGTTATCTCTTTTGTCGAAAATCAGCCGTTTTTGCTTGAACATTCAAAGCCTCCAAATGGTATTTAATTAACTTCCCGGGGCGAAGAAACCCTTTTTGAGAACTCAGAGTGAGTAAATTGGCCATTTTCATGCACTTTTAACCATTCCATTAATCTTGTGTTTAGGGCCCCTGGAAGCATGAAAATCACTTTAAACATGCTAATTTTAGCTCTAACACTGATGATCAACCTACAAATGTGAACTGACGTTCAAAAATAAAACATTTGAAAACGGACCATTTTCCACATTTCTGAAGCATGACGTAATGGGGGGGTGTTATCTCTTTTGTCAAAAATCAGCCGTTTTTGCTTGAACATTAAATGCCTCCAAATAGTATTAAATTCACTTCCCGAGCCCCTGGAAGCATGAAAATACCTTTAAACATGCTAATTTTAGCTCTAACACTGATGATCAACCTACAAATGTGAACTGACGTTCAAAAATAAAACATTTGAAAACGGACCATTTTTCACATTTCTGAAGCATGACGTAATGGGGGGGTGTTATCTCTTTTGTCAAAAATCAGCCGTTTTTGCTGGAACATTAAATTCCTCCAAATAGTATTTAATTCACTTCCCGAGCCCCTGGAAGCATGAAAATCACTTTAAACAAGCTAATTTTAGCTCTAACACTGATGATCCACCTACAAATGTGAACTGACATTCAAAAATAAAACATTTGAAAACTGACCATTTTCCACATTTCTGAAGCATGACGTAATGGGGGGGTGTTATCTCTTTTGTCAAAAATCAGCAGTTTTTGCTTGAACATTAAATGCCTCCAAATGGTATTTAATTAACTTCCCGGGGTGAAGAAACCCTTTTTGAGAACTCAGAGTGAGTAAATTGGCCATTTTCATGCACTTTTAACCATTCCATAAATCTTGTGTTTAGGGCCCCTGGAAGCATGAAAATCACTTTAAACATGCTAATTTTAGCTCTAACACTGATGATTCACCTACAAATGTGAACTGACGTTCAAAAATAAAACATTTGAAAACGGACCATTTTCCACATTTCTGAAGCATGACGTAATGGGGGGGTGTTATCTCTTTTGTCAAAAATCAGCCATTTTTGCTTGAACATTAAATGCCTCCAAATAGTATTTAATTCACTTCCCGAGCCCCTGGAAGCATGAAAATCACTTTAAACATGCTAATTTTAGCTCTAACACTGATGATCAACCTACAAATGTGAACTGACGTTCAAAAATAAAACATTTGAAAACGACCCATTTTCCACATTTCTGAAGCATGACGTAATGGGGGGGTGTTATCTCTTTTGTCAAAAATCAGCTGTTTTTCATTGAACATTAAATGCCTCCAAATAGTATTTAATTCACTTCCCGAGCCCCTGGAAGCATGAAAATCACTTTAAACATGCTAATTTGAGCTCTAACACTGATGATCCACCTACAAATGTGAACTGACGTTCAAAAATAAAACATTTGAAAACAGACCATTCTCCACATTTCTGAAGCATGACGTAATGGGGGGGTGTTATCTCTTTTGTCGAAAATCAGCCGTTTTTGCTTGAACATTAAATGCCTCCAAATGGTATTTAATTAACTTCCCGGGGTGAAGAAACCCTTTTTGAGAACTCAGAGTGAGTAAATTGGCCATTTTCATGCACTTTTAACCATTCCATAAATCTTGTGTTTAGGGCCCCTGGAAGCATGAAAATCACTTTAAACATGCTAATTTTAGCTCTAACACTGATGATCAACCTACAAATGTGAACTGACGTTCAAAAATAAAACATTTGAAAACGGACCATTTTCCACATTTCTGAAGCATGACGTAATAGGGGGTGTTATCTCTTTTGTCAAAAATCAGCTGTTTTTGCTTGAACATTAAATGCCTCCAAATAGTATTTAATTCACTTCCCGAGCTCCTGGAAGCATGAAAATCCCTTTAAACATGCTAATTTTAGCTCTAACACTGATGATCCACCTACAAATGTGAACTGACGTTCAAAAATAAAACATTTGAAAACGGATCATTTTCCACATTTCTGAAGCATGAGGTAATGGGGGGGTGTTATCTCTTTTGTCGAAAATCAGCCGTTTTTGCTTGAACATTAAATGCCTCCAAATGATATTGAATTAACTTCCTGGGGTGCAGAAACCCTTTTTGAGAACTCAGAGTGAGTAAATTGGCCATTTTCATGCACTTTTAACCATTCCGTAAATCTTGTGTTTAGGGCCCCTGGAAGCATGAAAATCACTTTAAACATACTAATTTTAGCTCTAACACTGATGATCAACCTACAAATGTGAACTGACGTTCAAAAATAAAACATTTGAAAACGGACCATTTTTCACATTTCTGAAGCATGACGTAATGGGGGGGTGTTATCTCTTTTGTCAAAAATCAGCCGTTTTTGCTTGAACATTAAATTCCTCCAAATAGTATTTAATTCACTTCCTGAGCACCTGGAAGCATGAAAATCACTTTAAACATGCTAATTTTAGCTCTAACACTGATGATCCACCTACAAATGTGAACTGACGTTCAAAAATAAAACATTTGAAAACGGACCATTTTCCACATTTCTGAAGCATGACGTAATGGGGGGGTGTTATCTCTTTTGTCGAAAATCAGCCGTTTTTGCTTGAACATTCAAAGCCTCCAAATGGTATTTAATTAACTTCCCGGGGTGAAGAAATCCTTTTTGAGAACTCAGAGTGAGTAAATTGGCCATTTTCATGCACTTTTAACCATTCCATAAATCTTGTGTTTAGGGCCCCTGGTAGCATGAAAATCACTCTAAACATGCTAATTTTAGCTCTAACACTGATGATCAACCTACAAATGTGAACTGACGTTCAAAAATAAAACATTTGAAAACGGACCATTTTTCACATTTCTGAAGCATGACGTAATGGGGGGTGTTATCTCTTTTGTCAAAAATCAGCCGTTTTTGCTTGAACATTAAATTCCTCCAAATAGTATTTAATTCACTTCCCGAGCCCCTGGAAGCATGAAAATCACTTTAACCACATGGCTGCTGGGCGTTTTCCCCCCCAGTGCTGGAAAATGCCATTTTAGTGGCACTATGACAAGCTCAGCTCGTCATCAGCACACGACACCCGTGGGTGATGACGAGCTGAGCTCGTCATCAGCATCGAAAGGGTTAAACATGCTAATTTTACCTCTAACACTGATGATCCACCTACAAATGTGAACTGACATTCAAAAATAAAACATTTGAAAACGGACCATTTTCCACATTTCTGAAGCATGACGTAATGGGGGGGGTGTTATCTCTTTTGTCGAAAATCAGCCGTTTTTGCTTGAACATTAAATGCCTTCAAATGGTATTTAATTAACTTCCCGGGGTGAAGAAACCCTTTTTGAGAACTCAGAGTGAGTAAATTGGCCATTTTCATGCACTTTTAACCATTCCATAAATCTTGTGTTTAGGGCCCCTGGAAGCATGAAAATCACTTTAAACATGCTAATTTTAGCTCTAACACTGATGATCAACCTACAAATGTGAACTGACGTTCAAAAATAAAACATTTGAAAACGGACCATTTTCCACATTTCTGAAGCATGACGTAATGGGGGGGTGTTATCTCTTTTGTCAAAAATCAGCTGTTTTTGCTTGAACATTAAATGCCTCCAAATAGTATTTAATTCACTTCCCGAGCCCCTGGAAGCATGAAAATCCCTTTAAACATGCTAATTTTAGCTCTAACACTGATGATCCACCTACAAATGTGAACTGACGTTCAAAAATAAAACATTTGAAAACGGACCATTTTCCACATTTCTGAAGCATGACGTAATGGGGGGGTGTTATCTCTTTTGTCGGAAATCAGCCGTTTTTGCTTGAACATTAAAAGCCTCCAAATGGTATTTAATTAACTTCCCGGGGTGAAGAAATCCTTTTTGAGAACTCAGAGTGAGTAAATTGGCCATTTTCATGCACTTTTAACCATTCCATAAATCTTGTGTTTAGGGCCCCTGGTAGCATGAAAATCACTTTAAACATGCTAATTTTAGCTCTAACACTGATGATCCACCTACAAATGTGAACTGACGTTCAAAAATAAAACATTTGAAAACGGACCATTTTTCACATTTCTGAAGCATGACGTAATGGGGGGGTGTTATCTCTTTTGTCAAAAATCAGCCGTTTTTGCTTGAACATTAAATTCCTCCAAATAGTATTTAATTCACTTCCCGAGCCCCTGGAAGCATGAAAATCACTTTAACCACATGGCTGCTGGGCGTTTTCCCCCCCAGTGCTGGAAAATGCCATTTTAGTGGCACTATGACGAGCTCAGCTCGTCATCAGCACACGACACCCGTGGGTGATGACGAGCTGAGCTCGTCATCAGCATCGAAAGGGTTAAACATGCTAATTTTACCTCTAACACTGATGATCCACCTACAAATGTGAACTGACATTCAAAAATAAAACATTTGAAAACGGACCATTTTCCACATTTCTGAAGCATGACGTAATGGGGGGGTGTTATCTCTTTTGTCGAAAATCAGCCGTTTTTGCTTGAACATTAAATGCCTTCAAATGGTATTTAATTAACTTCCCGGGGTGAAGAAACCCTTTTTGAGAACTCAGAGTGAGTAAATTGGCCATTTTCATGCACTTTTAACCATTCCATAATTCTTGTGTTTAGGGCCCCTGGAAGCATGAAAATCACTTTAAACATGCTAATTTTAGCTCTAACACTGATGATCAACCTACAAATGTGAACTGACGTTCAAAAATAAAACATTTGAAAACGGACCATTTTCCACATTTCTGAAGCATGACGTAATGGGTGGGTGTTATCTCTTTTGTCAAAAATCAGCCGTTTTTGCTTGAACATTAAATGCCTCCAAATAGTATGTAATTCACTTCCCGAGCCCCTGGAAGCATGAAAATCACTTTAAACATGCTAATTTTAGCTCTAACACTGATGATCCACCTACAAATGTGAACTGACGTTCAAAATAAAACATTTGAAAACGGACCATTTTCCACATTTCTGAAGCATGATGTAATGGGGGGTGTTATCTCTTTTGTCGAAAATCAGCCGTTTTTGCTTGAATATTAAATGCCTCCAAATGGTATTTAATTAACTTCCCGGGGCGAAGAAACCCTTTTTGAGAACTCAGAGTGAGTAAATTGGCCATTTTCATGCACTTTTAACCATTCCAATAATCTTGTGTTTAGGGCCCCTGGAAGCATGAAAATCACTTTAAACATGCTAATTTTAGCTCTAACACTGATGATCAACCTACAAATGTGAACTGACGTTCAAAAATAAAACATTTGAAAACGGACCATTTTCCACATTTCTGAAGCATGACGTTATGGGGGGGTGTTATCTCTTTTGTCAAAAATCAGCCGTTTTTGCTTGAACATTAAATGCCTCCAAATAGTATTTAATTAACTTCCCGAGCCCCTGGAAGCATGAAAATACCTTTAAACATGCTAATTTTAGCTCTAACACTGATGATCAACCTACAAATGTGAACTGACGTTCAAAAATAAAACATTTGAAAACGGACCATTTTTCACATTTCTGAAGCATGACGTAATGGGGGGGTGTTATCTCTTTTGTCAAAAATCAGCCGTTTTTGCTTGAACATTAAATGCCTCCAAATGGTATTTAATTAACTTCCCGGGGTGAAGAAACCCTTTTTGAGAACTCAGAGTGAGTAAATTGGCCATTTTCATGCACTTTTAACCATTCCATAAATCTTGTGTTTAGGGCCCCTGGAAGCATGAAAATCACTTTAAACATGCTAATTTTAGCTCTAACACTGATGATCAACCTACAAATGTGAACTGACGTTCAAAAATAAAACATTTGAAAACGGACCATTTTCCACATTTCTGAAGCATGACGTAATGGGGGGTGTTATCTCTTTTGTCAAAAATCAGCTGTTTTTGCTTGAACATTAAATGCCTCCAAATAGTATTTAATTCACTTCCCGAGCTCCCGGAAGCATGAAAATCCCTTTAAACATGCTAATTTTAGCTCTAACACTGATGATCCACCTACAAATGTGAACTGACGTTCAAAAATAAAACATTTGAAAACGGATCATTTTCCACATTTCTGAAGCATGACGTAATGGGGGGGTGTTATCTCTTTTGTCGAAAATCGGCCGTTTTTGCTTGAACATTAAATGCCTCCAAATGGTATTTAATTAACTTCCCGGGGTGCAGAAACCCTTTTTGAGAACTCAGAGTGAGTAAATTGGCCATTTTCATGCACTTTTAACCATTCCGTAAATCTTGTGTTTAGGGCCCCTGGAAGCATGAAAATCACTTTAAACATACTAATTTTAGCTCTAACACTGATGATCAACCTACAAATGTGAACTGACGTTCAAAAATAAAACATTTGAAAACGGACCATTTTTCACATTTCTGAAGCATGACGTAATGGGGGGGTGTTATCTCTTTTGTCAAAAATCAGCCGTTTTTGCTTGAACATTAAATTCCTCCAAATAGTATTTAATTCACTTCCTGAGCCCCTGGAAGCATGAAAATCACTTTAAACATGCTAATTTTAGCTCTAACACTGATGATCCACCTACAAATGTGAACTGACATTCAAAAATAAAACATTTGAAAACTGACCATTTTCCACATTTCTGAAGCATGACGTAATGGGGGGGTGTTATCTCTTTTGTCAAAAATCAGCAGTTTTTGCTTGAACATTAAATGCCTCCAAATGGTATTTAATTAACTTCCCGGGGTGAAGAAACCCTTTTTGAGAACTCAGAGTGAGTAAATTGGCCATTTTCATGCACTTTTAACCATTCCATAAATCTTGTGTTTAGGGCCCCTGGAAGCATGAAAATCACTTTAAACATGCTAATTTTAGCTCTAACACTGATGATTCACCTACAAATGTGAACTGACGTTCAAAAATAAAACATTTGAAAACGGACCATTTTCCACATTTCTGAAGCATGACGTAATGGGGGGGTGTTATCTCTTTTGTCAAAAATCAGCTGTTTTTGATTGAACATTAAATGCCTCCAAATAGTATTTAATTCACTTCCCGAGCCCCTGGAAGCATGAAAATCACTTTAAACATGCTAATTTTCGCTCTAACACTGATGATCCACCTACAAATGTGAACTGACGTTCAAAAATAAAACATTTGAAAACAGACCATTCTCCACATTTCTGAAGCATGACGTAATGGGGGGATGTTATCTCTTTTGTCGAAAATCAGCCGTTTTTGCTTGAACATTAAATGCCTCCAAATGGTATTTAATTAACTTCCCGGGGTGAAGAAACCCTTTTTGAGAACTCAGAGTGAGTAAATTGGCCATTTTCATGCACTTTTAACCATTCCATAAATCTTGTGTTTAGGGCCCCTGGAAGCATGAAAATCACTTTAAACATGCTAATTTTAGCTCTAACACTGATGATCAACCTACAAATGTGAACTGACGTTCAAAAATAAAACATTTGAAAACGGACCATTTTCCACATTTCTGAAGCATGACGTAATGGGGGGTGTTATCTCTTTTGTAAAAAATCAGCTGTTTTTGCTTGAACATTAAATGCCTCCAAATAGTATTTAATTCACTTCCCGAGCTCCTGGAAGCATGAAAATCCCTTTAAACATGCTAATTTTAGCTCTAACACTGATGATCCACCTACAAATGTGAACTGACGTTCAAAAATAAAACATTTGAAAACGGATCATTTTCCACATTTCTGAAGCATGACGTAATGGGGGGGTGTTATCTCTTTTGTCGAAAATCAGCCGTTTTTGCTTGAACATTAAATGCCTCCAAATGGTATTTAATTAACTTCCCGGGGTGCAGAAACCCTTTTTGAGAACTCAGAGTGAGTAAATTGGCCATTTTCATGCACTTTTAACCATTCCGTAAATCTTGTGTTTAGGGCCCCTGGAAGCATGAAAATCACTTTAAACATACTAATTTTAGCTCTGACACTGATGATCAACCTACAAATGTGAACTGACGTTCAAAAATAAAACATTTGAAAACGGACCATTTTTCACATTTCTGAAGCATGACGTAATGGGGGGGTGCTATCTCTTTTGTCAAAAATCAGCCGTTTTTGCTTGAACATTAAATTCCTCCAAATAGTATTTAATTCACTTCCTGAGCACCTGGAAGCATGAAAATCACTTTAAACATGCTAATTTTAGCTCTAACACTGATGATCCACCTACAAATGTGAACTGACGTTCAAAAATAAAACATTTGAAAACGGACCATTTTCCACATTTCTGAAGCATGACGTAATGGGGGGGTGTTATCTCTTTTGTCGAAAATCAGCCGTTTTTGCTTGAACATTCAAAGCCTCCAAATGGTATTTAATTAACTTCCCGGGGTGAAGAAATCCTTTTTGAGAACTCAGAGTGAGTAAATTGGCCATTTTCATGCACTTTTAACCATTCCATAAATCTTGTGTTTAGGGCCCCTGGTAGCATGAAAATCACTTTAAACATGCTAATTTTAGCTCTAACACTGATGATCAACCTACAAATGTGAACTGACGTTCAAAAATAAAACATTTGAAAACGGACCATTTTTCACATTTCTGAAGCATGACGTAATGGGGGGGTGTTATCTCTTTTGTCAAAAATCAGCCGTTTTTGCTTGAACATTAAATTCCTCCAAATAGTATTTAATTCACTTCCCGAGCCCCTGGAAGCATGAAAATCACTTTAACCACATGGCTGCTGGGCGTTTTCCCCCCCAGTGCTGGAAAATGCCATTTTAGTGGCACTATGACGAGCTCAGCTCGTCATCAGCACACGACACCCGTGGGTGATGACGAGCTGAGCTCGTCATCAGCATCGAAAGGGTTAAACATGCTAATTTTACCTCTAACACTGATGATCCACCTACAAATGTGAACTGACATTCAAAAATAAAACATTTGAAAACGGACCATTTTCCACATTTCTGAAGCATGACGTAATGGGGGGGGTGTTATCTCTTTTGTCGAAAATCAGCCGTTTTTGCTTGAACATTAAATGCCTTCAAATGGTATTTAATTAACTTCCCGGGGTGAAGAAACCCTTTTTGAGAACTCAGAGTGAGTAAATTGGCCATTTTCATGCACTTTCAACCATTCCATAAATCTTGTGTTTAGGGCCCCTGGAAGCATGAAAATCACTTTAAACATGCTAATTTTAGCTCTAACACTAATGATCAACCTACAAATGTGAACTGACTTTCAAAAATAAAACATTTGAAAACGGACCATTTTCCACATTTCTGAAGCATGACGTAATGGGGGGGTGTTATCTCTTTTGTCAAAAATCAGCTGTTTTTGCTTGAACATTAAATGCCTCCAAATAGTATTTAATTCAGTTCCCGAGCCCCTGGAAGCATGAAAATCCCTTTAAACATGCTAATTTTAGCTCTAACACTGATGATCCACCTACAAATGTGAACTGACGTTCAAAAATAAAACATTTGAAAACGGACCATTTTCCACATTTCTGAAGCATGACGTAATGGGGGGGTGTTATCTCTTTTGTCGGAAATCAGCCGTTTTTGCTTGAACATTAAAAGCCTCCAAATGGTATTTAATTAACTTCCCGGGGTGAAGAAATCCTTTTTGAGAACTCAGAGTGAGTAAATTGGCCATTTTCATGCACTTTTAACCATTCCATAAATCTTGTGTTTAGGGCCCCTGGTAGCATGAAAATCACTTTAAACATGCTAATTTTAGCTCTAACACTGATGATCAACCTACAAATGTGAACTGACGTTCAAAAATAAAACATTTGAAAACGGACCATTTTTCACATTTCTGAAGCATGACGTAATGGGGGGGTGTTATCTCTTTTGTCAAAAATCAGCCGTTTTTGCTTGAACATTAAATTCCTCCAAATAGTATTTAATTCACTTCCCGAGCCCCTGGAAGCATGAAAATCACTTTAACCACATGGCTGCTGGGCGTTTTCCCCCCCAGTGCTGGAAAATGCCATTTTAGTGGCACTATGACGAGCTCAGCTCGTCATCAGCACACGACACCCGTGGGTGATGACGAGCTGAGCTCGTCATCAGCATCGAAAGGGTTAAACATGCTAATTTTACCTCTAACACTGATGATCCACCTACAAATGTGAACTGACATTCAAAAATAAAACATTTGAAAACGGACCATTTTCCACATTTCTGAAGCATGACGTAATGGGGGGGGTGTTATCTCTTTTGTCGAAAATCAGCCGTTTTTGCTTGAACATTAAATGCCTTCAAATGGTATTTAATTAACTTCCCGGGGTGAAGAAACCCTTTTTGAGAACTCAGAGTGAGTAAATTGGCCATTTTCATGCACTTTTAACCATTCCATAATTCTTGTGTTTAGGGCCCCTGGAAGCATGAAAATCACTTTAAACATGCTAATTTTAGCTCTAACACTGATGATCAACCTACAAATGTGAACTGACGTTCAAAAATAAAACATTTGAAAACGGACCATTTTCCACATTTCTGAAGCATGACGTAATGGGGGGGTGTTATCTCTTTTGTCAAAAATCAGCCGTTTTTGCTTGAACATTAAATGCCTCCAAATAGTATGTAATTCACTTCCCGAGCCCCTGGAAGCATGAAAATCACTTTAAACATGCTAATTTTAGCTCTAACACTGATGATCCACCTACAAATGTGAACTGACGTTCAAAAATAAAACATTTGAAAACGGACCATTTTCCACATTTCTGAAGCATGATGTAATGGGGGGGTGTTATCTCTTTTGTCGAAAATCAGCCGTTTTTGCTTGAATATTAAATGCCTCCAAATGGTATTTAATTAACTTCCCGGGGCGAAGAAACCCTTTTTGAGAACTCAGAGTGAGTAAATTGGCCATTTTCATGCACTTTTAACCATTCGGTAAATCTTGTGTTTAGGGCCCCTGGAAGCATGAAAATCACTTTAAACATACTAATTTTAGCTCTTACACTGATGATCAACCTACAAATGTGAACTGACGTTCAAAAATAAATATTTGAAAACGGACCATTTTTCACATTTCTGAAGCATGACGTAATGGGGGGGTGTTATCTCTTTTGTCAAAAATCAGCCGTTTTTGCTTGAACATTAAATTCCTCCAAATAGTATTTAATTCACTTCCTGAGCCCCTGGAAGCATGAAAATCACTTTAAACATGCTAATTTTAGCTCTAACACTGATGATCCACCTACAAATGTGAACTGACGTTCAAAAATAAAACATTTGAAAACGGACCATTTTCCACATTTCTGAAGCATGACGTAATGGGGGGTGTTATCTCTTTTGTCGAAAATCAGCCGTTTTTGCTTGAACATTCAAAGCCTCCAAATGGTATTTAATTAACTTCCCGGGGCGAAGAAACCCTTTTTGAGAACTCAGAGTGAGTAAATTGGCCATTTTCATGCACTTTTAACCATTCCATTAATCTTGTGTTTAGGGCCCCTGGAAGCATGAAAATCACTTTAAACATGCTAATTTTAGCTCTAACACTGATGATCAACCTACAAATGTGAACTGACGTTCAAAAATAAAACATTTGAAAACGGACCATTTTCCACATTTCTGAAGCATGACGTAATGGGGGGGTGTTATCTCTTTTGTCAAAAATCAGCCGTTTTTGCTTGAACATTAAATGCCTCCAAATAGTATTAAATTCACTTCCCGAGCCCCTGGAAGCATGAAAATACCTTTAAACATGCTAATTTTAGCTCTAACACTGATGATCAACCTACAAATGTGAACTGACGTTCAAAAATAAAACATTTGAAAACGGACCATTTTTCACATTTCTGAAGCATGACGTAATGGGGGGTGTTATCTCTTTTGTCAAAAATCAGCCGTTTTTGCTGGAACATTAAATTCCTCCAAATAGTATTTAATTCACTTCCCGAGCCCCTGGAAGCATGAAAATCACTTTAAACAAGCTAATTTTAGCTCTAACACTGATGATCCACCTACAAATGTGAACTGACATTCAAAAATAAAACATTTGAAAACTGACCATTTTCCACATTTCTGAAGCATGACGTAATGGGGGGGTGTTATCTCTTTTGTCAAAAATCAGCAGTTTTTGCTTGAACATTAAATGCCTCCAAATGGTATTTAATTAACTTCCCGGGGTGAAGAAACCCTTTTTGAGAACTCAGAGTGAGTAAATTGGCCATTTTCATGCACTTTTAACCATTCCATAAATCTTGTGTTTAGGGCCCCTGGAAGCATGAAAATCACTTTAAACATGCTAATTTTAGCTCTAACACTGATGATTCACCTACAAATGTGAACTGACGTTCAAAAATAAAACATTTGAAAACGGACCATTTTCCACATTTCTGAAGCATGACGTAATGGGGGGGTGTTATCTCTTTTGTCAAAAATCAGCCATTTTTGCTTGAACATTAAATGCCTCCAAATAGTATTTAATTCACTTCCCGAGCCCCTGGAAGCATGAAAATCACTTTAAACATGCTAATTTGAGCTCTAACACTGATGATCCACCTACAAATGTGAACTGACGTTCAAAAATAAAACATTTGAAAACAGACCATTCTCCACATTTCTGAAGCATGACGTAATGGGGGGGTGTTATCTCTTTTGTCGAAAATCAGCCGTTTTTGCTTGAACATTAAATGCCTCCAAATGGTATTTAATTAACTTCCCGGGGTGAAGAAACCCTTTTTGAGAACTCAGAGTGAGTAAATTGGCCATTTTCATGCACTTTTAACCATTCCATAAATCTTGTGTTTAGGGCCCCTGGAAGCATGAAAATCACTTTAAACATGCTAATTTTATCTCTAACACTGATGATCAACCTACAAATGTGAACTGACGTTCAAAAATAAAACATTTGAAAACGGACCATTTTCCACATTTCTGAAGCATGACGTAATGGGGGGTGTTATCTCTTTTGTCAAAAATCTGCTGTTTTTGCTTGAACATTAAATGCCTCCAAATAGTATTTAATTCACTTCCCGAGCTCCTGGAAGCATGAAAATCCCTTTAAACATGCTAATTTTAGCTCTAACACTGATGATCCACCTACAAATGTGAACTGACGTTCAAAAATAAAACATTTGAAAACGGATCATTTTCCACATTTCTGAAGCATGAGGTAATGGGGGGGTGTTATCTCTTTTGTCGAAAATCAGCCGTTTTTGCTTGAACATTAAATGCCTCCAAATGGTATTTAATTAACTTCCTGGGGTGCAGAAACCCTTTTTGAGAACTCAGAGTGAGTAAATTGGCCATTTTCATGCACTTTTAACCATTCCGTAAATCTTGTGTTTAGGGCCCCTGGAAGCATGAAAATCACTTTAAACATACTAATTTTAGCTCTAACACTGATGATCAACCTACAAATGTGAACTGACGTTCAAAAATAAAACATTTGAAAACTGACCATTTTTCACATTTCTGAAGCATGACGTAATGGGGGGGTGTTATCTCTTTTGTCAAAAATCAGCCGTTTTTGCTTGAACATTAAATTCCTCCAAATAGTATTTAATTCACTTCCTGAGCACCTGGAAGCATGAAAATCACTTTAAACATGCTAATTTTAGCTCTAACACTGATGATCCACCTACAAATGTGATCTGACGTTCAAAAATAAAACATTTGAAAACGGACCATTTTCCACATTTCTGAAGCATGACGTAATGGGGGGGTGTTATCTCTTTTGTCGAAAATCAGCCGTTTTTGCTTGAACATTCAAAGCCTCCAAATGGTATTTAATTAACTTCCCGGGGTGAAGAAATCCTTTTTGAGAACTCAGAGTGAGTAAATTGGCCATTTTCATGCACTTTTAACCATTCCATAAATCTTGTGTTTAGGGCCCCTGGTAGCATGAAAATCACTTTAAACATGCTAATTTTAGCTCTAACACTGATGATCAACCTACAAATGTGAACTGACGTTCAAAAATAAAACATTTGAAAACGGACCATTTTTCACATTTCTGAAGCATGACGTAATGGGGGGTGTTATCTCTTTTGTCAAAAATCAGCCGTTTTTGCTTGAACATTAAATTCCTCCAAATAGTATTTAATTCACTTCCCGAGCCCCTGGAAGCATGAAAATCACTTTAACCACATGGCTGCTGGGCGTTTTCCCCCCCAGTGCTGGAAAATGCCATTTTAGTGGCACTATGACGAGCTCAGCTCGTCATCAGCACACGACACCCGTGGGTGATGACGAGCTGAGCTCGTCATCAGCATCGAAAGGGTTAAACATGCTAATTTTACCTCTAACACTGATGATCCACCTACAAATGTGAACTGACATTCAAAAATAAAACATTTGAAAACGGACCATTTTCCACATTTCTGAAGCATGACGTAATGGGGGGGGTGTTATCTCTTTTGTCGAAAATCAGCCGTTTTTGCTTGAACATTAAATGCCTTCAAATGGTATTTAATTAACTTCCCGGGGTGAAGAAACCCTTTTTGAGAACTCAGAGTGAGTAAATTGGCCATTTTCATGCACTTTTAACCATTCCATAAATCTTGTGTTTAGGGCCCCTGGAAGCATGAAAATCACTTTAAACATGCTAATTTTAGCTCTAACACTGATGATCAACCTACAAATGTGAACTGACGTTCAAAAATAAAACATTTGAAAACGGACCATTTTCCACATTTCTGAAGCATGACGTAATGGGGGGGTGTTATCTCTTTTGTCAAAAATCAGCTGTTTTTGCTTGAACATTAAATGCCTCCAAATAGTATTTAATTCACTTCCCGAGCCCCTGGAAGCATGAAAATCCCTTTAAACATGCTAATTTTAGCTCTAACACTGATGATCCACCTACTAATGTGAACTGACGTTCAAAAATAAAACATTTGAAAACGGACCATTTTCCACATTTCTGAAGCATGACGTAATGGGGGGGTGTTATCTCTTTTGTCGGAAATCAGCCGTTTTTGCTTGAACATTAAAAGCCTCCAAATGGTATTTAATTAACTTCCCGGGGTGAAGAAATCCTTTTTGAGAACTCAGAGTGAGTAAATTGGCCATTTTCATGCACTTTTAACCATTCCATAAATCTTGTGTTTAGGGCCCCTG
The DNA here is from genome assembly GCF_964263255.1 of Lissotriton vulgaris. NCBI lineage: Eukaryota > Metazoa > Chordata > Amphibia > Caudata > Salamandridae > Lissotriton > Lissotriton vulgaris. The sequence goes on from NW_028252962.1 coordinate 845,292, forward strand.
GTAGCATGAAAATCACTTTAAACATGCTAATTTTAGCTCTAACACTGATGATCCACCTACAAATGTGAACTGACGTTCAAAAATAAAACATTTGAAAACGGACCATTTTTCACATTTCTGAAGCATGACGTAATGGGGGGGTGTTATCTCTTTTGTCAAAAATCAGCCGTTTTTGCTTGAACATTAAATTCCTCCGAATAGTATTTAATTCACTTCCCGAGCCCCTGGAAGCATGAAAATCACTTTAACCACATGGCTGCTGGGCGTTTTCCCCCCCAGTGCTGGAAAATGCCATTTTAGTGGCACTATGACGAGCTCAGCTCGTCATCAGCACACGACACCCGTGGGTGATGACGAGCTGAGCTCGTCATCAGCATCGAAAGGGTTAAACATGCTAATTTTACCTCTAACACTGATGATCCACCTACAAATGTGAACTGACATTCAAAAATAAAACATTTGAAAACGGACCATTTTCCACATTTCTGAAGCATGACGTAATGGGGGGGTGTTATCTCTTTTGTCGAAAATCAGCCGTTTTTGCTTGAACATTAAATGCCTTCAAATGGTATTTAATTAACTTCCCGGGGTGAAGAAACCCTTTTTGAGAACTCAGAGTGAGTAAATTGGCCATTTTCATGCACTTTTAACCATTCCATTAATCTTGTGTTTAGGGCCCCTGGAAGCATGAAAATCACTTTAAACATACTAATTTTAGCTCTTACACTGATGATCAACCTACAAATGTGAACTGACGTTCAAAAATAAATATTTGAAAACGGACCATTTTTCACATTTCTGAAGCATGACGTAATGGGGGGGTGTTATCTCTTTTGTCAAAAATCAGCCGTTTTTGCTTGAACATTAAATTCCTCCAAATAGTATTTAATTCACTTCCTGAGCCCCTGGAAGCATGAAAATCACTTTAAACATGCTAATTTTAGCTCTAACACTGATGATCCACCTACAAATGTGAACTGACGTTCAAAAATAAAACATTTGAAAACGGACCATTTTCCACATTTCTGAAGCATGACGTAATGGGGGGTGTTATCTCTTTTGTCGAAAATCAGCCGTTTTTGCTTGAACATTCAAAGCCTCCAAATGGTATTTAATTAACTTCCCGGGGCGAAGAAACCCTTTTTGAGAACTCAGAGTGAGTAAATTGGCCATTTTCATGCACTTTTAACCATTCCATTAATCTTGTGTTTAGGGCCCCTGGAAGCATGAAAATCACTTTAAACATGCTAATTTTAGCTCTAACACTGATGATCAACCTACAAATGTGAACTGACGTTCAAAAATAAAACATTTGAAAACGGACCATTTTCCACATTTCTGAAGCATGACGTAATGGGGGGGTGTTATCTCTTTTGTCAAAAATCAGCCGTTTTTGCTTGAACATTAAATGCCTCCAAATAGTATTAAATTCACTTCCCGAGCCCCTGGAAGCATGAAAATACCTTTAAACATGCTAATTTTAGCTCTAACACTGATGATCAACCTACAAATGTGAACTGACGTTCAAAAATAAAACATTTGAAAACGGACCATTTTTCACATTTCTGAAGCATGACGTAATGGGGGGTGTTATCTCTTTTGTCAAAAATCAGCCGTTTTTGCTGGAACATTAAATTCCTCCAAATAGTATTTAATTCACTTCCCGAGCCCCTGGAAGCATGAAAATCACTTTAAACAAGCTAATTTTAGCTCTAACACTGATGATCCACCTACAAATGTGAACTGACATTCAAAAATAAAACATTTGAAAACTGACCATTTTCCACATTTCTGAAGCATGACGTAATGGGGGGGTGTTATCTCTTTTGTCAAAAATCAGCAGTTTTTGCTTGAACATTAAATGCCTCCAAATGGTATTTAATTAACTTCCCGGGGTGAAGAAACCCTTTTTGAGAACTCAGAGTGAGTAAATTGGCCATTTTCATGCACTTTTAACCATTCCATAAATCTTGTGTTTAGGGCCCCTGGAAGCATGAAAATCACTTTAAACATGCTAATTTTAGCTCTAACACTGATGATTCACCTACAAATGTGAACTGACGTTCAAAAATAAAACATTTGAAAACGGACCATTTTCCACATTTCTGAAGCATGACGTAATGGGGGGGTGTTATCTCTTTTGTCAAAAATCAGCCATTTTTGCTTGAACATTAAATGCCTCCAAATAGTATTTAATTCACTTCCCGAGCCCCTGGAAGCATGAAAATCACTTTAAACATGCTAATTTTAGCTCTAACACTGATGATCAACCTACAAATGTGAACTGACGTTCAAAAATAAAACATTTGAAAACGACCCATTTTCCACATTTCTGAAGCATGACGTAATGGGGGGGTGTTATCTCTTTTGTCAAAAATCAGCTGTTTTTGATTGAACATTAAATGCCTCCAAATAGTATTTAATTCACTTCCCGAGCCCCTGGAAGCATGAAAATCACTTTAAACATGCTAATTTGAGCTCTAACACTGATGATCCACCTACAAATGTGAACTGACGTTCAAAAATAAAACATTTGAAAACAGACCATTCTCCACATTTCTGAAGCATGACGTAATGGGGGGGTGTTATCTCTTTTGTCGAAAATCAGCCGTTTTTGCTTGAACATTAAATGCCTCCAAATGGTATTTAATTAACTTCCCGGGGTGAAGAAACCCTTTTTGAGAACTCAGAGTGAGTAAATTGGCCATTTTCATGCACTTTTAACCATTCCATAAATCTTGTGTTTAGGGCCCCTGGAAGCATGAAAATCACTTTAAACATGCTAATTTTATCTCTAACACTGATGATCAACCTACAAATGTGAACTGACGTTCAAAAATAAAACATTTGAAAACGGACCATTTTCCACATTTCTGAAGCATGACGTAATGGGGGGTGTTATCTCTTTTGTCAAAAATCTGCTGTTTTTGCTTGAACATTAAATGCCTCCAAATAGTATTTAATTCACTTCCCGAGCTCCTGGAAGCATGAAAATCCCTTTAAACATGCTAATTTTAGCTCTAACACTGATGATCCACCTACAAATGTGAACTGACGTTCAAAAATAAAACATTTGAAAACGGATCATTTTCCACATTTCTGAAGCATGAGGTAATGGGGGGGTGTTATCTCTTTTGTCGAAAATCAGCCGTTTTTGCTTGAACATTAAATGCCTCCAAATGGTATTTAATTAACTTCCTGGGGTGCAGAAACCCTTTTTGAGAACTCAGAGTGAGTAAATTGGCCATTTTCATGCACTTTTAACCATTCCGTAAATCTTGTGTTTAGGGCCCCTGGAAGCATGAAAATCACTTTAAACATACTAATTTTAGCTCTAACACTGATGATCAACCTACAAATGTGAACTGACGTTCAAAAATAAAACATTTGAAAACTGACCATTTTTCACATTTCTGAAGCATGACGTAATGGGGGGGTGTTATCTCTTTTGTCAAAAATCAGCCGTTTTTGCTTGAACATTAAATTCCTCCAAATAGTATTTAATTCACTTCCTGAGCACCTGGAAGCATGAAAATCACTTTAAACATGCTAATTTTAGCTCTAACACTGATGATCCACCTACAAATGTGATCTGACGTTCAAAAATAAAACATTTGAAAACGGACCATTTTCCACATTTCTGAAGCATGACGTAATGGGGGGGTGTTATCTCTTTTGTCGAAAATCAGCCGTTTTTGCTTGAACATTCAAAGCCTCCAAATGGTATTTAATTAACTTCCCGGGGTGAAGAAATCCTTTTTGAGAACTCAGAGTGAGTAAATTGGCCATTTTCATGCACTTTTAACCATTCCATAAATCTTGTGTTTAGGGCCCCTGGTAGCATGAAAATCACTTTAAACATGCTAATTTTAGCTCTAACACTGATGATCAACCTACAAATGTGAACTGACGTTCAAAAATAAAACATTTGAAAACGGACCATTTTTCACATTTCTGAAGCATGACGTAATGGGGGGTGTTATCTCTTTTGTCAAAAATCAGCCGTTTTTGCTTGAACATTAAATTCCTCCAAATAGTATTTAATTCACTTCCCGAGCCCCTGGAAGCATGAAAATCACTTTAACCACATGGCTGCTGGGCGTTTTCCCCCCCAGTGCTGGAAAATGCCATTTTAGTGGCACTATGACGAGCTCAGCTCGTCATCAGCACACGACACCCGTGGGTGATGACGAGCTGAGCTCGTCATCAGCATCGAAAGGGTTAAACATGCTAATTTTACCTCTAACACTGATGATCCACCTACAAATGTGAACTGACATTCAAAAATAAAACATTTGAAAACGGACCATTTTCCACATTTCTGAAGCATGACGTAATGGGGGGGGTGTTATCTCTTTTGTCGAAAATCAGCCGTTTTTGCTTGAACATTAAATGCCTTCAAATGGTATTTAATTAACTTCCCGGGGTGAAGAAACCCTTTTTGAGAACTCAGAGTGAGTAAATTGGCCATTTTCATGCACTTTTAACCATTCCATAAATCTTGTGTTTAGGGCCCCTGGAAGCATGAAAATCACTTTAAACATGCTAATTTTAGCTCTAACACTGATGATCAACCTACAAATGTGAACTGACGTTCAAAAATAAAACATTTGAAAACGGACCATTTTCCACATTTCTGAAGCATGACGTAATGGGGGGGTGTTATCTCTTTTGTCAAAAATCAGCTGTTTTTGCTTGAACATTAAATGCCTCCAAATAGTATTTAATTCACTTCCCGAGCCCCTGGAAGCATGAAAATCCCTTTAAACATGCTAATTTTAGCTCTAACACTGATGATCCACCTACAAATGTGAACTGACGTTCAAAAATAAAACATTTGAAAACGGACCATTTTCCACATTTCTGAAGCATGACGTAATGGGGGGGTGTTATCTCTTTTGTCGGAAATCAGCCGTTTTTGCTTGAACATTAAAAGCCTCCAAATGGTATTTAATTAACTTCCCGGGGTGAAGAAATCCTTTTTGAGAACTCAGAGTGAGTAAATTGGCCATTTTCATGCACTTTTAACCATTCCATAAATCTTGTGTTTAGGGCCCCTGGTAGCATGAAAATCACTTTAAACATGCTAATTTTAGCTCTAACACTGATGATCCACCTACAAATGTGAACTGACGTTCAAAAATAAAACATTTGAAAACGGACCATTTTTCACATTTCTGAAGCATGACGTAATGGGGGGGTGTTATCTCTTTTGTCAAAAATCAGCCGTTTTTGCTTGAACATTAAATTCCTCCGAATAGTATTTAATTCACTTCCCGAGCCCCTGGAAGCATGAAAATCACTTTAACCACATGGCTGCTGGGCGTTTTCCCCCCCAGTGCTGGAAAATGCCATTTTAGTGGCACTATGACGAGCTCAGCTCGTCATCAGCACACGACACCCGTGGGTGATGACGAGCTGAGCTCGTCATCAGCATCGAAAGGGTTAAACATGCTAATTTTACCTCTAACACTGATGATCCACCTACAAATGTGAACTGACATTCAAAAATAAAACATTTGAAAACGGACCATTTTCCACATTTCTGAAGCATGACGTAATGGGGGGGTGTTATCTCTTTTGTCGAAAATCAGCCGTTTTTGCTTGAACATTAAATGCCTTCAAATGGTATTTAATTAACTTCCCGGGGTGAAGAAACCCTTTTTGAGAACTCAGAGTGAGTAAATTGGCCATTTTCATGCACTTTTAACCATTCCATAATTCTTGTGTTTAGGGCCCCTGGAAGCATGAAAATCACTTTAAACATGCTAATTTTAGCTCTAACACTGATGATCAACCTACAAATGTGAACTGACGTTCAAAAATAAAACATTTGAAAACGGACCATTTTCCACATTTCTGAAGCATGACGTAATGGGGGGGTGTTATCTCTTTTGTCAAAAATCAGCCGTTTTTGCTTGAACATTAAATGCCTCCAAATAGTATGTAATTCACTTCCCGAGCCCCTGGAAGCATGAAAATCACTTTAAACATGCTAATTTTAGCTCTAACACTGATGATCCACCTACAAATGTGAACTGACGTTCAAAAATAAAACATTTGAAAACGGACCATTTTCCACATTTCTGAAGCATGATGTAATGGGGGGGTGTTATCTCTTTTGTCGAAAATCAGCCGTTTTTGCTTGAATATTAAATGCCTCCAAATGGTATTTAATTAACTTCCCGGGGCGAAGAAACCCTTTTTGAGAACTCAGAGTGAGTAAATTGGCCATTTTCATGCACTTTTAACCATTCCAATAATCTTGTGTTTAGGGCCCCTGGAAGCATGAAAATCACTTTAAACATGCTAATTTTAGCTCTAACACTGATGATCAACCTACAAATGTGAACTGACGTTCAAAAATAAAACATTTGAAAACGGACCATTTTCCACATTTCTGAAGCATGACGTTATGGGGGGGTGTTATCTCTTTTGTCAAAAATCAGCCGTTTTTGCTTGAACATTAAATGCCTCCAAATAGTATTTAATTAACTTCCCGAGCCCCTGGAAGCATGAAAATACCTTTAAACATGCTAATTTTAGCTCTAACACTGATGATCAACCTACAAATGTGAACTGACGTTCAAAAATAAAACATTTGAAAACGGACCATTTTTCACATTTCTGAAGCATGACGTAATGGGGGGGTGTTATCTCTTTTGTCAAAAATCAGCCGTTTTTGCTTGAACATTAAATTCCTCCAAATAGTATTTAATTCACTTCCCGAGCCCCTGGAAGCATGAAAATCACTTTAAACATGCTAATTTTAGCTCTAACACTGATGATCCACCTACAAATGTGAACTGACATTCAAAAATAAAACATTTGAAAACTGACCATTTTCCACATTTCTGAAGCATGACGTAATGGGGGGGTGTTATCTCTTTTGTCAAAAATCAGCAGTTTTTGCTTGAACATTAAATGCCTCCAAATGGTATTTAATTAACTTCCCGGGGTGAAGAAACCCTTTTTGAGAACTCAGAGTGAGTAAATTGGCCATTTTCATGCACTTTTAACCATTCCATAAATCTTGTGTTTAGGGCCCCTGGAAGCATGAAAATCACTTTAAACATGCTAATTTTAGCTCTAACACTGATGATTCACCTACAAATGTGAACTGACGTTCAAAAATAAAACATTTGAAAACGGACCATTTTCCACATTTCTGAAGCATTACGTAATGGGGGGTGTTATCTCTTTTGTCAAAAATCAGCCATTTTTGCTTGAACATTAAATGCCTCCAAATAGTATTTAATTCACTTCCCGAGCCCCTGGAAGCATGAAAATCACTTTAAACATGCTAATTTTAGCTCTAACACTGATGACCAACCTACAAATGTGAACTGACGTTCAAAAATAAAACATTTGAAAACGGACCATTTTCCACATTTCTGAAGCATGACGTAATGGGGGGGTGTTATCTCTTTTGTCAAAAATCAGCTGTTTTTGATTGAACATTAAATGCCTCCAAATAGTATTTAATTCACTTCCCGAGCCCCTGGAAGCATGAAAATCACTTTAAACATGCTAATTTTAGCTCTAACACTGATGATCCACCTACAAATGTGAACTGACGTTCAAAAATAAAACATTTGAAAACAGACCATTCTCCACATTTCTGAAGCATGACGTAATGGGGGGGTGTTATCTCTTTTGTTGAAAATCAGCCGTTTTTGCTTGAACATTAAATGCCTCCAAATGGTATTTAATTAACTTCCCGGGGTGAAGAAACCCTTTTTGAGAACTCAGAGTGAGTAAATTGGCCATTTTCATGCACTTTTAACCATTCCATAAATCTTGTGTTTAGGGCCCCTGGAAGCATGAAAATCACTTTAAACATGCTAATTTTAGCTCTAACACTGATGATCAACCTACAAATGTGAACTGACGTTCAAAAATAAAACATTTGAAAACGGACCATTTTCCACATTTCTGAAGCATGACGTAATGGGGGGTGTTATCTCTTTTGTCAAAAATCAGCTGTTTTTGCTTGAACATTAAATGCCTCCAAATAGTATTTAATTCACTTCCCGAGCTCCCGGAAGCATGAAAATCCCTTTAAACATGCTAATTTTAGCTCTAACACTGATGATCCACCTACAAATGTGAACTGACGTTCAAAAATAAAACATTTGAAAACGGATCATTTTCCACATTTCTGAAGCATGACGTAATGGGGGGGTGTTATCTCTTTTGTCGAAAATCGGCCGTTTTTGCTTGAACATTAAATGCCTCCAAATGGTATTTAATTAACTTCCCGGGGTGCAGAAACCCTTTTTGAGAACTCAGAGTGAGTAAATTGGCCATTTTCATGCACTTTTAACCATTCCGTAAATCTTGTGTTTAGGGCCCCTGGAAGCATGAAAATCACTTTAAACATACTAATTTTAGCTCTAACACTGATGATCAACCTACAAATGTGAACTGACGTTCAAAAATAAAACATTTGAAAACGGACCATTTTTCACATTTCTGAAGCATGACGTAATGGGGGGTGTTATCTCTTTTGTCAAAAATCAGCCGTTTTTGCTTGAACATTAAATTCCTCCAAATAGTATTTAATTCACTTCCTGAGCCCCTGGAAGCATGAAAATCACTTTAAACATGCTAATTTTAGCTCTAACACTGATGATCCACCTACAAATGTGAACTGACGTTCAAAAATAAAACATTTGAAAACGGACCATTTTTCACATTTCTGAAGCA
>NW_028252963.1:0-15835 GCF_964263255.1 Lissotriton vulgaris
CTGTCTGTCTGTCGCCCTCCCTCTGTCTGTCTGTCGCCCTCCCTCTGTCTGTCTGTCGCCCTCCCTCTGTCTGTCTGTCGCCCTCCCTCTGTCTGTCTGTCGCCCTCCCTCTGTCTGTCTGTCGCCCTCCCTCTGTCTGTCTGTCGCCCTCCCTCTGTCTGTCTGTCGCCCTCCCTCTGTCTGTCTGTCGCCCTCCCTCTGTCTGTCTGTCGCCCTCCCTCTGTCTGTCTGTCGCCCTCCCTCTGTCTGTCTGTCTGTCGCCCTCCCTCTGTCTGTCTGTCTGTCGCCCTCCCTCTGTCTGTCTGTCTGTCGCCCTCCCTCTGTCTGTCTGTCTGTCGCCCTCCCTCTGTCTGTCTGTCGCCCTCCCTCTGTCTGTCTGTCGCCCTCCCTCTGTCTGTCTGTCGCCCTCCCTCTGTCTGTCTGTCGCCCTCCCTCTGTCTGTCTGTCGCCCTCCCTCTGTCTGTCTGTCGCCCTCCCTCTGTCTGTCTGTCGCCCTCCCTCTGTCTGTCTGTCGCCCTCCCTCTGTCTGTCTGTCGCCCTCCCTCTGTCTGTCGCCCTCCCTCTGTCTGTCTGTCGCCCTCCCTCTGTCTGTCTGTCGCCCTCCCTCGGTCTGTCTGTCTCCCTCCCTCTGTCTGTCTGTCGCCCTCATTCTGTCGGTCGCCCTCCCTCTGTCGGTCGCCCTCCCTCTGTCGGTCGCCCTCCCTCCGTCTGTCTGTCGCCCTCCCTCTGTCTGTCTGTCGCCCTCCCTCTGTCTGTCTGTCGCTCTCCCTCTGTCTGTCTGTCGCCCTCCCTCTGTCTGTCTGTCGCCCTCCCTCTGTCTGTCTGCCGCCCTCCCTCTGTCTGTCTGTCGCCCTCCCTCTGTCTGTCTGTCGCCCTCCCTCTGTCTGTCTGTCGCCCTCCCTCTGTCTGTCTGTCGCCCTCCCTCTGTCTGTCTGTCGCCCTCCCTCTGTCTGTCTGTCGCCCTCCCTCTGTCTGTCGCCCTCCCTCTGTCTGTCGCCCTCCCTCTGTCTGTCGCCCTCCCTCTGTCTGTCTGTCTCCCTCCCTCTGTCTGTCGCCCTCCTTCTGTCTGTCGCCCTCATTCTGTCGGTCGCCCTCATTCTGTCGGTCGCCCTCATTCTGTCGGTCGCCCTCATTCTGTCGGTCGCCCTCCCTCTGTCTGTCTGTCGCCCTCCCTCTGTCTGTCTGTCGCCCTCCCTCTGTCTGTCTGTCGCCCTCCCTCTGTCTGTCTGTCGCCCTCCCTCTGTCTGTCTGTCGCCCTCCCTCTGTCTGTCTGTCGCCCTCCCTCTGTCTGTCTGTCGCCCTCCCTCTGTCTGTCTGTCGTCCTCCCTCTGTCTGTCTGTCGCCCTCCCTCTGTCTGTCGCCCTCCCTCTGTCTGTCGCCCTCCCTCTGTCTGTCGCCCTCCCTCTGTCTGTCGCCCTCCCTCCCTCTGTCTGTCGCCCTCCCTCCCTCTGTCTGTCGCCCTCCCTCTGTCTGTCGCCCTCCTTCTGTCTGTCGCCCTCATTCTGTCGGTCGCCCTCCCTCTGTCTGTCGGTCGCCCTCCCTCTGTCTGTCGGTCGCCCTCCCTCTGTCTGTCGGTCGCCCTCCCTCTGTCTGTCGGTCGCCCTCCCTCTGTCTGTCGGTCGCCCTCCCTCTGTCTGTCGGTCGCCCTCCCTCTGTCTGTCGGTCGCCCTCCCTCTGTCTGTCGGTCGCCCTCCCTCTGTCTGTCGGTCGCCCTCCCTCTGTCTGTCGGTCGCCCTCCCTCTGTCTGTCTGTCGCCCTCCCTCTGTCTGTCTGTCGCCCTCCCTCTGTCTGTCTGTCGCCCTCCCTCTGTCTGTCTGTCGCCCTCCCTCTGTCTGTCTGTCGCCCTCCCTCTGTCTGTCTGTCGCCCTCCCTCTGTCTGTCTGTCGTCCTCCCTCTGTCTGTCTGTCGTCCTCCCTCTGTCTGTCTGTCGTCCTCCCTCTGTCTGTCTGTCGTCCTCCCTCTGTCTGTCGTCCTCCCTCTGTCTGTCGTCCTCCCTCTGTCTGTCGTCCTCCCTCTGTCTGTCGTCCTCCCTCTGTCTGTCGTCCTCCCTCTGTCTGTCGTCCTCCCTCTGTCTGTCGCCCTCCCTCTGTCTGTCGCCCTCCCTCTGTCTGTCGCCCTCCCTCTGTCTGTCGCCCTCCCTCCCTCTGTCTGTCGCCCTCCCTCCCTCTGTCTGTCGCCCTCCCTCCCTCTGTCTGTCGCCCTCCCTCCCTCTGTCTGTCTCCCTCCCTCTGTCTGTCGCCCTCCTTCTGTCGGTCGCCCTCATTCTGTCGGTCGCCCTCCCTCTGTCTGTCGGTCGCCCTCCCTCTGTCTGTCGGTCGCCCTCCCTCTGTCTGTCGGTCGCCCTCCCTCTGTCTGTCGGTCGCCCTCCCTCTGTCTGTCGGTCGCCCTCCCTCTGTCTGTCGGTCGCCCTCCCTCTGTCTGTCGGTCGCCCTCCCTCTGTCTGTCTGTCGCCCTCCCTCTGTCTGTCTGTCGCCCTCCCTCTGTCTGTCTGTCGCCCTCCCTCTGTCTGTCTGTCGCCCTCCCTCTGTCTGTCTGTCGTCCTCCCTCTGTCTGTCTGTCGTCCTCCCTCTGTCTGTCTGTCGTCCTCCCTCTGTCTGTCTGTCGTCCTCCCTCTGTCTGTCTGTCGTCCTCCCTCTGTCTGTCGTCCTCCCTCTGTCTGTCGTCCTCCCTCTGTCTGTCGTCCTCCCTCTGTCTGTCGTCCTCTCTCTGTCTGTCGTCCTCCCTCTGTCTGTCGTCCTCCCTCTGTCTGTCGTCCTCCCTCTGTCTGTCGTCCTCCCTCTGTCTGTCGTCCTCCCTCTGTCTGTCGTCCTCCCTCTGTCTGTCGTCCTCCCTCTGTCTGTCGTCCTCCCTCTGTCTGTCGCCCTCCCTCTGTCTGTCGCCCTCCCTCTGTCTGTCGTCCTCTCTCTGTCTGTCGTCCTCCCTCTGTCTGTCGCCCTCCCTCTGTCTGTCGCCCTCCCTCTGTCTGTCGTCCTCTCTCTGTCTGTCGTCCTCCCTCTGTCTGTCGCCCTCCCTCTGTCTGTCTGTCGCCCTCCCTCTGTCTGTCTGTCGCCCTCCCTCTGTCTGTCTGTCTGTCGCCCTCCCTCTGTCTGTCTGTCTGTCGCCCTCCCTCTGTCTGTCTGTCTGTCGCCCTCCCTCTGTCTGTCTGTCTGTCGCCCTCCCTCTGTCTGTCTGTCTGTCGCCCTCCCTCTGTCTGTCTGTCGCCCTCCCTCTGTCTGTCTGTCGCCCTCCCTCTGTCTGTCTGTCGCCCTCCCTCTGTCTGTCTGTCGCCCTCCCTCTGTCTGTCTGTCGCCCTCCCTCTGTCTGTCTGTCGCCCTCCCTCTGTCGCCCTCCCTCTGTCGTCCTCCCTCTGTCGCCCTCCCTCTGTCGCCCTCCCTCTGTCGCCCTCCCTCTGTCGCCCTCCCTCTGTCGCCCTCCCTCTGTCGCCCTCCCTCTGTCGCCCTCCCTCTGTCGCCCTCCCTCTGTCGCCCTCCCTCCGTCTCCCTCCCTCCGTCTCCCTCTCCCTCCGTCTCCCTCTCCCTCCGTCTCCCTCTCCCTCCGTCTGTCTTCATCTGACTCCCCCTGCTGTCTCCCTCTTGCCTCCCTGTCTCCCTCTCCCTCAGTCTCCTTCTGTCTCTCTATGTCTCTCTGCGTCTGTCACCCTCCGTCTCCCTCCCTCTGTCTCCCTCTCGCTCACTTCGTCTCTCCCTTACTCCCTCTCTCTGTCTCCCTCTGCCTCCCTCTCTCTGTCACCCTCTCTCTCTCTCCCTCCCTCTCCCACCCTCTCTCTCCCTCCGTCTCCCACCCCCTCTCTCTTTCTCTGCTAGTCTGTCCCCGTCTCTGCCTCTATTTGTCTCTGTCTGTCCCTGTCTCTGTCTCGGTCTCCCTCTCAGTCTCTCTGTCAGTCTCTGCCTCTATCTGTATGCCCCTGTCTCTGCCTCTATCTGTCTCTGTCTGTCCCTGTCTCTAGCTCTCTCTGTCCCAACCTCTATCTGTCCCTGCCTCTATCTGTCCCTGCCTCTATCTGTCCCTCCCTCTATCTGTCCCTGCCTCTATCTCTGCCTGTGTCCGTCTGTCTCTACCTCTGTCGGTCTCTGCCTCTGTCTCTGCCAGTCTGTCCCTGTCTCTGCCTCTATCTAGCTCGGTCTGCCCCTCCCTCTATCTGTCTCTGCCTCTATTTATCTATCTGGCTCTGTCTCTGCCTCTACCTCGACCTCTATTTGTCTCACCTAACCGGCTCTCATTTCCTGCTGTTCTCCGTCACCTCACCTAACCCCCCCCCCCTGCCCCCCCCCCCACACTCACCCCTCTGACAGCTTCCCGGGCACGCTCACAAGTCTTTAAAAACCATTGATTTGTTAATGAGGCTTTGTTGTATTTCACCTCTTCTTAGCCCCCTGCATCTCCACTCTGACTATCACTGGAATCGCCTGGCCCCCATAGAGCAGTCTCTCTGAGTCCACGCTGCTGCAACCGGTGGGCTTTGCGGACACTTTAAAAACAACATAAAAAACACATGTACGATGTCTGCAAGGTCCGCGGGCCGCCAAGGAAGGCTTGCCGGGCCGCTGGAGGCCTGCGGGCTGTACTAGGAGTACCCGTCCTCTAGAGCATTATCTGCTTTGTTGCCAAAAAGGCGACAGCCATCAAAGGGCATGTCCATCAAGGTGTTCTGGACATCCCCTGAAAAACCAGTTGACATTGAAATGGCCCTGACCAGAGAGTCTGCGGTGTCCAGCCCACAACGTATGGTAAACTTCACTGCATCCCTCCCAGCGGCGACAGCCTGGGAGCGCATTGTCCGGACACTAAGGCAGCACCTGCGCAACCGTATCCACACAGAGTGGGAATAACGGCCCAAGAGACATGCAGTGTTTACCGACCGCAGTCCTAAGCTGGCGGAAGAGAAAGTCCTCTTCCCAAGATGGTCCAGCTTCTTGGATTCCCTTTCCGGGGGAGCGGTAGGGAATGCACTCTTGGAAGTGGAGGTATGGACCACCAAGTTCTCTGGGGTGGTGTGTTGGGAGAGGAAAGTGGGGTCGCCCAGAGCCGGGCAGTGGCATGGGGCGATCATCCTGTCCACAGGAGCCCCCGTGTTGGGCCTGGACCACGTGCCCAAAAGGACATTGGTGAGGACCTGATTAAACGACAGCAAGGGGCGCCGAAGAGCTCGCAGCCGGTTAAAGCACGTCTGTCAGGAGGTTAGTCCTGACCACCACCGTTAGAAGCTTGAGGTTGAGAGCCTCGGCCGCCCTACGGAACACCACTGCATACGACGCTCCCTCCTCCCTAGCAACATTAGGAGACAACATGCCAAATATCAGGATTGGTGTCATGACCACTGGCATCCCCCAGTTCCTCTCTCCAGTCCTGCTCAGATTCCATCTGATCAGCTAAAGGGTCTCCTGACCCCTCCCAGTCCTCCTCATCCTCTGGGTGCCAATCTGGCTAAAAAGGGACCCCAGGAGTGAACAGGGGCACAAAAAACCCTCTCGACGCCGGTCCAGCTCCAAGCCAGGATGGATGACGTAATGGTGCCGGAGGAAACGGCGTCAGGGGAGGCGTAATCAGGTCAACCAGCCTGGATCCAAGGGGGGCCTGCGGCATCGGGCCGGAGCCATCGGCAGGGAAGGCCTAGGCCCCTAACCGGTTCTGTGGGGCCCGAAGGTGTGCCAGTGGGTCCGGGCCACCCAAAAATGGCATGTATGGCCTCGTAGAATGTACGAAGCAGGGAGGCAGTTGCACCGGGTCCCAGGAAGGGAGGGAAACTCTGAGTTGACTCTTCGGGCTCCACACGCAGAGCCGCGTAAGGGGCACCACCCGCATCACTCGTCTGATCGACCGACCGATGAGGAAAAGTCGAACACCGACGATGCTTCTTCAACTTCTTCTTAAGCTTCGATATTTTGGGACGAATGGTGGTGGCTCGACCTCCCTCGTGACTGGGACCTCGAACTGCGCGGAGCCAACTGCCGGCGCGCAGTTTTCTGGACTGCTCCTGCAAAGCATTCTGCGCTATCGACAAGCACTCGGTGCACGACTTGGGGACGTGGTCGCGCTCCAGGCAAAAGAGGCACACACGGAGCAGATCCTTCACCGACATCAGTCGGTTACGGGACCCGCATGCCTTGAAGGCAGCATCCCTTGTGCACCAGGAGTCGAATGACACAAAAAAGAAGTCGACAAAAGTCGAGAAAAAGTCAGTCAAAAAAGTGACTGGAGGAACCGCTCGTCCCGGTCTTCCTGCGTTAGCTGGCGCGGAAAAAGAAAGAACTGACGTCAGCATGCGAGGGCGGCATCTAAGTAGCTGCTGCGATGTCATCCCAGCGACACGACGCCAACAACGAATGCGGAGCCAACCGACCCAACTTTCCGACGCGCAGGGGTACTGTTGCTGAAAAAACTTTCCAGACCCAGTCTAACGCCTGTGGGTAATTCTAGGGTAAGGAATCTATAATTAACGTGTTTCCTTCAGATGATTAATTTCAAGGCTTGAGATTCTCATTCTTCAACAACCCCGCGAAGATCCCAATTTCCATCAGCCATAACTTGCTGCCCAATTTTCACTTAGCATGTCCCTGCTCCCTAACATTGCTACTGATACTTTCTTGGCCTCAAATTAAACATGGTTCTAAAATTTTTCTACGTACAGTAGTACATTTATTTTTTAAATTGTATTTTGTGACTATATCGTCCAAATACATTTTCAGGATCTACTAAACTTTAAGTTTGATTGACAAAAGGACCGCTCATTCTCCTAACGACCTTGAACCAATGTGATTGGCAAAGGGCCACTTGCTTAAAGCATGTTCTTATCACACTTTGGTTAGAAAGGCCTTCAAGATATGTTTGAGGCATGGAATCAGTTCTTCATTACATCTCACAGTGAGGTCTTTTCCTATTTGTATTTATTTAAAGCTATTTAATTACAAATGTGGGAATTTTGTTGTTCTTTTTTCGTTTTTAAGGAAATGGGGTAGTGATACAGGGTGACAGCCATGGGCTTTTTCAGGCAGACCCAAGCAGGAGTTTGTTTGTTTTGTTTTCTCCACCTTCTGTGAAGATGCATCAGGGTAGTGGAACAACATGTAGCGTATGGACCCCTTGGGGTCCGTCATGCCTACTCAGGGGGGCGGCGACTGTTTATCAAATTAAATATTAGCAGAATAATAAAGTATATATACATAAGAAAGCAAAATTGAACATTTTTAAATATTTAAATATTTTGTAAATGTGAAGGCATTTGAAATCGGAGGCTAAAAAGTTAGTTTTTATCACCATTTTGATTCATGGGTGCAGCGCGAGTACCACAAACAAAATTTAGTTTGGATGATTGGTGGCCTCAATTGAAGCCCTGGTATGCAACAACAAAAAAGAGAACATGCATTACATCAAACAAGACAAAGTAGTTTGCTAGAATCTTGTGTATCACTTCATATTTTAGAAATAACAGTCAATGTTGAAAAACTCTAACCTTCTTATTAAAATTAAAATATTATTTTGTTTCTGAACTAAAGAAAATATTTCCGAATTCGTGTAAATGTTTGATATATATACTGGTTTCTGTATGTTTGTGTACTGTTTGAGGTTCAAGTCACAGAAATTGGTGAGGTGGGAGTCCTCTTCTTCCAGTGGTGATTCAGTGGGGGTCTACAGAAGCCAAAAGGTTAAGATTCACTGCCCTGGTGTCAATGGTGGGGTTTGTGGCAGTGAGCGCCTGTGTCAATAGAGGGTGAGAACAGAGGGTAAAGCCGGGCACTGGTTCAGACGTTTTTCGGGGTCTAGAGACCGTGAGTGGACCTTGCTCGAGATGCCCTTTTGCTTGATAAAGATTATGTGACCTGTCAGATGGTGTGCCTGACCCAAATATGCATGCAAGAGGGGAAGAGAGAAAGACAATGCGGAAAGTCCATCAAGATCAACTAGAGAGGACAAGAGATAGAAGAGAGACCAATGCACAGAAGGAGAGAAAGAAGTAGCAGAGATGAGAACTAACAGGGAGACAAGTGGGTAGAGACTTTGGACTAAGGAAGGTATACAGGGTGACAGAATAGGAGAACAGGAATGCACCATATATAGAGGAGAGAGCCGTCTTCTGGAGCAAGACAGGAGGGTGCTGGGGAAAAAGGGAGTAAAAGAGATGTAAAAGATGGAGAGTGGGAGAGAAACGAGTAGGGGGAGAAAGTTTATGGGGGTGTGAAGGGGAGACCCTTACCTCCAGGGCGCGGCAAACCAGTGTGAACTCCCATACCTTCGGAACCAACCGTACCGCAACTCAGCCAACCCAGGCTACTCCTCTCTCTGTCTCCCTACAGGCGCCAACAGCAACATCGGTGCGCAGCGGACCGGAAGCGACCTTTCGTGACCCCGGAAGTGTGGCGGATCCTGAAGGACCGGAAGCGACCCTACCTGACCCCGGAAGTCATTCTCCAGGTCCCCGACCAGATGGTAGAAAAGCCGACGACTCGGAGGATGCAGGGTTCCCAGCAGTGGACTCGTGGCAGGAGTTAGCAACACGCGAAGAACCAGCAGCGGAGAGCGGAGGAGAAAGGAAGAGCCGAGAGAAGGAAGAGGAGGAAGACGTTTGGTGCGAGGATTGGTGGCGTCCTCAGGAGGTGGCTGGAGAGCGGCCGTAACTCGGATGAGAGTTACGGTGGGGCACGTGAGTACCTTGTCACCTTTCTCCGTGTTTCCCCTTGTAGTTAGTGTAAATATTGTATATAGACTCACGAACAGCACTCACTGTAATAGTAAACGCACCCCGACACTGTATAGAACTGTTCACACCCCCCCTCCCTCAAGCCACACTCTCTACCCGCTACCCGTCTTCTGTTTTCCTTCTCCACCTACCCTACCGTCCCTCCCTCACGTTCGTTTCAAACCCTCTCACTCCCCGGTGCCGGTGACAGTATTCCGAGGTCAGTTGTCCTCAGGACTAATCGCCCTGTATTTCTTTCTATTACCTCCGAGGGGCACACCGTTACCTACACCACGGAAAGACGACCTCAGCCCAGCAGCGGACATCCTACCGACGACCCTTCGCCGGATCCTCATCACTACGACCCCACCTGCATCTCTTACCTGGACTCCAACCTTGATACCCGTACTCCAAAGACCTGGTTTCTGTATACTCAATAAAATTCTCGCTAATCATAGCGCACTTCATCCGGCCTCCACGCCTGTTATTCTGGCCCGCCCCAACCCCCACTCCACAGGGGGCATAAGCAAAACATGAAGGAGAAGAGGCAGGGATAATGATAGACAAATAAAAGGAAAGGGGTATACAAAGGGGGAAGATACATTTATTTATAAAGTTTTATGTAGCGCGAACAAGACACGTGAGGGTATCAGAGCGCTTTACAAGGGGGGTGGATACATCAGTACAAGACAGAAATATAGTACCTTTACAGAAATATAATCATAGGCGAGTAATAAATGTAGGAGCACGATTTCGTTAGGAGCTCAGACGGAGGTGGTCGAGATTAATTGAGTAGTACTTCAACAGGTAAGTTTGATCAATATATAGTATAATGACAACTATTAGTCTAACCATTAAGACATTAGGAATGATTTCACCTTTGATTTGAAGGAGGCAGTAGAGCGAATCAAACTAATTTCCTTCGGAAGAGAATTCCAGATTTTGGTGTGATGCCTGAGAAAGCTCTGTTGCATGTTTTCTTCTTGCGGAATCTCTGTGGCTTCCTACATCCGCCAGACAGTTCCAGCTTATGTGCTAGGTATCTTGGGGTGTTGAAATGTATGGCTTTATGGGTCATGCACGCAATTTATAGATTAATTTGTGCTTCGTATGGGAGCCAGTTTAGGGATTTCAGGTCAGGGGAGATGTGATGGTTTCTTTTTGATCCGTGATGAGTCTGGCCGCAGTGTTATGGGAGGCCCAAAAAAGAGCCAGTCTGTATCTGGGAAGGCAGCGGAGTGTGGCACTCCCGTATTCAAGCCTCGGGATGACCATAGCTTGAACCGCTGATTCCAGATCATCCTGGGGGAGGAAGGGTTTTCGTTTCCTTGAAATGCTCATCTGGTAATTAGCTCCTTTGAACATGCAGAACCATATCAGCAATGCCACCAGGTATTTGTCTAGTATAATTCTCAACGATCTCGCAGAGACTACACGGTGTGGAGAACTATTGAGAGCAGTTAGATGTTTCATCCACTGGTCGACCTTAAGATTGTGTTTGGGTGGAGTAATGAGGAGGAATTCCGTTTTGATGGCATAAAGTTTGAGATGGTTGAGAGTGAGCCAGTTATGAGTATTCTGTAGAATAATGTTGAGATTATTGAGGACATCAGGAGAGGAGATTTTCAGGTACAGTTCTGTGTCATCTGCATACATGTGGTAGTGAATGTTGAAGGATGATAGGGAGTCTGCTAAAGGTTCCATGAATAAGTTAAAAAGAATGGGAGAGAGAGCGGATACCTGTGGGACTCCCAGGGTGACGGGAAAGGGTTTTGACAGAGAGTGGTTGACCATGATTCTTTGGGTTCTGTTATGGAAAAATGAAGTAAACCATTGGAGGAGAGATCCAGATAGACCCATCATACTTTCAAGTAGTTTTAGAAGGTTTATGTGTTTCGCAGTGTCATATGCTGAGGATAAGTGAAGGAGGAAGAGAAGACACGCTTCATTCTGATCGAACATTGATAGGACATCATCCACTATGCGAGTGAGTGGTGTTTCTGTGCTGTGATCTTGGCGGAAACCAGACTGGTGTTGGTCTAGGAGTTGGTACTGATCTATGTGATTGCAGAGTTGGATCTGTACACATTTCTCGATCAGCTTCGCCAGAGTGGGAATGTTGCAGATTGAACGGAAATTGTTTACAACTGTGCAGTCTGCCATTGTTTTTTTTTTGGATGGGGGTTACCTGACCTACTTTTAGACAATCGGAGATGATGCCTTGGAGGAGAGAGGCATTTACTATCTTAGTCCATAGCAGGAGGATACACATTTTGATCTCTTTAAAGATGTTGGAGGTAAAGGGTTGAGGAACTGATACGATGGTTTCAGCAGTGTGAGCAAGTATTGGATGTCACTGTCATTGAGGAGGGTAAAAGTGTGCCAGGAGGCATTGTTTTTGGGGGAGAGCTCGGGATAACCGATCGGGATGGCAGTCTGTGATGGGTGGTTAATGGTGGGTAAGTTAAAAGGTATCAGCTCCCTCATTGTCTGTAACTCCTTTTCAATTATGATAGTTTTATCCCTGTAGAAGGAAGCAAATTCTTCGCAATTAGGACGCTTATTGGAACCGGTATTGGGGGTGTGGGGGGTAGGGATGGTTGTTGGATTGTTGCCTGACAATTTCAAAAAGTTTTTGGGGTTGGTTTCTGGCTTGGTCCAGTTGTGATCTAAAGAAATTGGCTTTCACGTTTCTGATGCTTTTGTTGTGGGTGTTTCTCCTTGATCTTATAAACAACGAGGACTGGCCCACTGTGTTGGGGTGTTGGAATCTAGTTAGTATTCCATGTCACCTGTAAGCGTAGCTGTATCAGCTGGGCACAAGCAGTCTTTGTTTAGAAACCCCTCACACACCAACCTGGTTGGTGTCATGCTACATCATCGGGGTCCAGCCAGGCAGCCGGGTGCCACCTGGCTGTGCTTCAACGCCTGACTACAGCGGAGGGGGTGTCGTGCAATAGTGTGAAGTGAATGAGAAGTGAATGTTAAAATACACTTCTGGGAATCCTTGCCTGGCAATTTTATTCATGGACCGTAACTAAGTCAACTGAGTAAACATAATTTTTTTACTACTAGTTGCAACACATAGTTCTTAACTAACACCCTGGGCCGCCACGAATAAAATTACCAGCAAGGATTCCCAGAGGTGCATTTTAACATTCACTTCTCATTCACTTCACACTATTGAACGACACCCGCTCCGCTGTAGTCAGGCGTTGAAGCACAGCCAGGTGGCACTCGGCTGCCTGTCTGGACCCCAATGATGAAGCATGACACCAACCAGGTTGGTGTGTGAGGGGTTTCTAAACAAAGACTGCTTGTGCCCAGCTGATACAGCTACGCTTACAGGTGACATGGACTACTAACTAGATTCCAACACCCCAACACAGTGGGCCAGTCCTCGTTGTTTACTCGATTATACCTCAGGGGTAAGGACTCGCCCATAACAAAACCCTTGCTCTCCATTTTGTTTATCCCTCTCCTTGATCTTAGCCTTTCCAAGTTATCCATAGAAGGTGATGATCTCCAGGCTCTTTCTGCTAGTCTCAGATTTTGTTGTTCATTGTTGAGGTTTTCGTTGAACTATGGTTTAGAGATTTTGGTGGATACATTTTTTTAGTTGACACAGAGCGACTAAATCAAGGATGTTCAGGATGGATGAATTGTAATGCTCTGTTAGGTCATGAACGTCCACTATGTCAACCTGGGGGGTCAGGTAGTTTTGTCTAAGGGCATATAGGTTATCTAGGTTGACGTTCTGCAGATTTCGCTTCCAGTGTTTTTGGTTTTTGGCTTGGGTATTTTTTAGGGTTACAATGGTATTGATGAGGAAGGTAATATGGTAATGGTTTGTCCAATCGAAAGGTAGAATGGACTAAAGTGTAGTGGCGCCCAGTTTTGCGATGATTTGGTCCAGGGTCACGCCTTTATTGTGGGTAGGGCCATCAAAGATTTGAGTCAACGCAAGGTCTGATAAGAAGACTTTGAAGGTGTTGACTAATTGGTCATTCAGGTAATTCCAGTGCAGATTGAAGTCTCCAAGGAAGATCTGAGTAGTTTGTTTGTCAGCGTTGTTTGAGATCACTTCCATGATTTGTTCTATGAATGCTAGGTTGTTTCCAGGGGGGTGGTAAATTAGATGAAGTTTGCAAATAGTTCTGAAATTGGTAGAGATATTGGTGCAAAGGTATTCTTCTGCAAAAAGGGCATCTATGGCTGCCTGGGTTACCTCAAGGGTATTACAGAAAATGCATGCAACTCCTCCACCTGTTCTGTGAATTCTGTCCAGTCTAATAATGTTATGACTAGGGGGGACTAGTAGGTCTACAATGGGGGCTGAATAGCAATTTAACCAGGTTCCTGGCAGGATGATGAGGTTGAGCTCATGAGTGCAAGTGAGGTCATAGATGTTGGATGCGTGGCTAACAGCCGATCTGCAATTGATGAGCATGCATTTCAGGAGGTAGTTGGGGTGGACTGAGACAGACCGAGTGAGATTGATGGACTTGAGATTAGTTTTGTTAATCTCTCTAGGGTTGCGACTCAATTCTCTATATGGATTACTTTGGACTGTTTGGATATGAGCCGGCAAGCCTTGGTGATGTCTTCAATGGAGTAGTAGGAGAGGAGAAGTGTGTTTATATGTCGCTGTCAGAGAGGCAATTGGTCGATCTCCTGGGTCGAGAGGGGGATCTATGGGGAAGGGTGTTCCTGTTAAAGTGAGGCTTGTGAAGTTTGCAGTTAGGGATCAGAATGGACTGGGAATCCGCCTGCTTCATCTGCCAGCTGATATGCTTTTGGTTGCTCAACACCTCAGTGGTTAAGGAGGTAAGTCTTAGAATACCTTCCTTAAGATGTAGTAGGTTTGAGTTTAGATTCTGAGGAGGCAAGGGAGTAGATGGTTGTGGATTGGGGAGGGGGTCAGGTTGGAAGGAAGAGTTGGTAATGGGTGAAGTAAAGATTTGAAGGACAGGTGGTTCCTGCAATGTGGTTGTAATAGTAGAAGGGAAGATAGCCCGAGGAGGCATGTAGAGTAGGAAGTATGCTCATTGAGCGGTTTAGAAGGCGACTGATTGTCATGTCTGGGGGTAAGAAATCCGGTATAGTCGTAGTCAGTGTATTGGTTGGTAAGGAGGTGATGTCAGTGGGGCTAGGTAGGAGTATTTTGGAAATCAAGGGTGAGATTGCGGGGGGTAGGCATGGGAACTGAAGAGAGGAATTTCAAGTTTGTGGCATGGACGGCATCTGAGGAATGTGGGCAAGGACATTGAATCAGGCAGAGGGACTCAGTCTGGCTAAAGAGTAATGAGTCGGGGTTAGTGATGGGCAGAGAGGGAGAGAAAAGGCATGGGTTATCACTCAAGAAAGGGTTGGATGAGGCCATTGTAGGAGCGGGTGTACAAAGGGATGCATGGTTGGTGTCCGGCACACTTGAGTGTCTACGGATAGTGGATAGATTCATTTTGTTCACAGCTCTTTTTATGATAGGGAAAATATTATCCAATACTGCTACACTGTCATTAAAGGATTGGACTAGGATGATGCTATTGTTGTAAAGAGATATGCTAGCGACTGCCTCGCGTAAGGGTGAATGGGATATTGATAGTCTAAGTCCATGTGGTGTTTTCCTGGAATTGGTTATTCGGAGTAGGGAGTATATGGCAGTTCTCCCACTGAGCACATCTTTTAGTGTAGAAGATGAGGTCACTGGTTAGCATGCCCTTGCTCGAACAGAAGTATGGGTCAGAGATAAGGGTTTCCGGATAAGATATGAGATGCAATTTTTGAGACATTTTGCTGCCTTTTTTTAGATTAGGGGTAATTAATTGTGTAAGCATTAAGACCTATTGGATTCAAATGTCATTGGGTCAAAGAGCGACGAAAAGGTAGCATGGGGACACTATAGAAAAGGCCGCTATAATAGGCGTTAGGCCCTTAGGAGGGTAGAGGGGTGCTGTGGTCTCTGATCCTGATTCCTAAACCACGTTGCATACAGGATGCATACCAGACATGGGGGCAATCGTTTTAACAGAATAACCGTGGGTGTCATTGGGGGGAGGCGCAGTCTAAGTTAGGGGACTAAGGACCATGACGAGTGTCAGGGTGCTTCTCCAGTGGAAGAAGGTCAGTTTTGGGGAATCGTATTCACAATAGGAGTGAGAGAAGCAGATCAGTTGCAGTCTCCCTGGTACAATCGCATCACAAAAAAGCAACTGCTGTCGTCTATATATCCCTCGGAATGTCTAGACTGTAAGAAAGAAAGAGAAAAAGGGTAGGAGGAATGAGTGGAAGTGGTCCCGCAGAGTTTACTTCCCCTCCAAAAAGTTATTTGGTTGGGATATCCAAAGACATTGGAGAAGACGCCTCACTCACTTGTCGTGCCATGCTTCATCGTAGGCGTCTTTACACACCCAGGTAAGATGGTACTACCTGGGTGGACTCAACCAAAGCTGTTAAGGAGTTCTTATATAATGCATAAAACTGGCTATCCAGGGAACCACATGAGTGAAGTTAAAAAATACTTCCAGGTATACCAAAACAGTGTGTTTATTCAGTGGGTAGCTGGGGTATAGGATAAAAGCGTGAATGGGGTTGTATCTGAATTAATTGATTCAGTTATACCCTCTTCAAAATGCCAACATGTTTCGGCCTGCAACGTGTGCCCACATGGGTCTGGGGCCTTCTTCAGGGCTGCATAATCTAATCTTCAAATAATACCTGCTCTAAATCCTGCACGGCATTCCATGCAAAGAAAATGAAGCCTAATGTGCTCACCTGTGTATTCGGTTTGTTCAGTAGTCCGCCCTGCCCGCCGCCGAGTGGCGGGCAGGGAGATACAGACATGTACCAGAGCGGTGATTGATCTTTGAGGAATGTGAGACTATAAGACAGCACCAACCCCCTGACCTGCATGGTGCTATTTAACATACCGCAGTAGAAATACTACTGAATAACAGCGGAAAAAGTGCTCTTTCCCTTTGATCGTTAAAATAAATACATAAAAAATCGGTGAGAAACATGCCTGTTCCCTCCAGAGGGCTGATCAGGGGGTGGAGGAGGCAGCCTCCTCCCCGTTCTTGAGCCTAAGCTCACGTAGGTTTGCTTGCTGTGAGACCCCGGTCCCATGAGTGGCTGATGGGGCTAGCCCCCATATGCGGCCAG